>NC_088795.1:142059974-142270663 GCF_011386835.1 Chrysemys picta bellii | reverse complement strand
TGCACTCCAAATCCCTCATCCACAGGCCCACCCCAGAGCCCACACCCCCAGCCAGGCCTTCATCCCCCCCCCCATGCCCCAACCCTGTGCCACAGCCCAGAACCCCCTCCTGCACCCCATATCCCTCATCCCCAGCCCCACACCAGAGCCTGCACCTCCCAGCCAGAGCCCTCACCCTCCTCCTCCCCGGCTCCACCACAACCCCCTGCCCCAGCACAGTGAAAATGAATGAGTGAGGGTGGGGAAAGCGAGCGATGGGGTGGGGGGGCTCGGGGGAGGGAACGGAGAAGGGGGTTCGGTTTTGTGCGAATAGAAAGTTGGCAACCATAGGAGGGGTTTGCATGTCCTGGGAGGGGTAACTGGAGGTGCTGTCAGTGTTGATAAATGCAAAGTAATGCACATTGGAAAACATAATCCCAACTAGACATACAAAATGATGGGTCTAAAGTAACTTATCACTCAAGAAAGAGATCTTGGAGTCATTGTGGATAGTTCTCTGAAAACATCCTCTCAATATGCAGCGGCAGTCAAAAAAGCAAACAGAATGTTGGGAATCATTAGGAAAGGGATAGATAATAAGACAGAAAATATCATATTGCCTCTATATAAATCTATGGTATGCCCACACCTTGAATACTGCGTCCAGATGTGGTCTCCCCATCTCAAAAAATATATATTGGAATTGGAAAAGGTACAGAAGATGGTAACAAAAATGATTAGTGGTATGGAATGTCTGCCATATGAGGAGAGATTAATAAGACTGGGTCTTTTCAACTTGGAAAAGAGACACCTTCGGGGGGAGATTGTATAGAGGTCTAGACAATCATTACTGGTGTGGAGAAAGTAAATAAGGAAGTGTTATTTACTCCTTCTCATAACACAAGAGCTAGAGGTCACCAAATTAAATTAATAGGCAGCAGGTTTAACACACACAAAAGGAAGCATTTTTTCACATAATGCACAGTCAACTCCTTGCCAGAGGATGTTGTGAAGGGCAAGACTATAACAGGGTTTTAAAAAGAACTAGATAAGTTCATGGAGGATAGGTCCATCAATGTCTGTTAGCCGGGATGGGCAGTGATGCAAAACCATGCTCTAAAGTGTCCCTAGCCCATTTGCCAGTAGCTGGGAATAGGCGATAGGAGATGGATCACTTGATGATTACCTGCTCTGTTCATAGCCTCTGAAGCAGTGGCTCTCAACCAGGAGTCCAGGGCCCCCTGGGGGGGTTGCGAGCACGTTTCAGGGGGTCCGCCAAGTGGGGCCAGCATTAGACTTGCTGAGGCCCAGGGCAGAAAGCCGAAGCCCCACTGCGTGGGGCTGAAGCCCAGGGCCCTGAGCCCCACCACCTGGGGTTGAAGTCAAAGCCTGAGCAACTTCCTGGGGGCCAAGTGGTATAGGGGCCAAGACAATTGCCCTGCTTGCTACCCCCTAACCCTGGCCCTGGCTTTTATATGCAGAAAACCAGATGTGGCAAAAGCGGGCAGTGGAGTTTTTATATCATGTTGGGTGGGCCTCTGAAAGAAAAAGGTTGAGAACCCCTGGTCTGAAGCACCTGGCATTGGCTAGTCTGGGAAGACAGGATATTGGGTTAGATGGACCATTGGTCTGACCCAGTACGGCTATTCTTATGTTGATAGGGAGCATGGTACTGTGCCAGCAGCCTGTGCACATAACCAAAAATCACTAATAACAGAGCCCCGAAGAGTTTGTGTCTGCCAAGCCCCTTCACCCGCCTCCCACCAACACCCAGACAATGATTCTTTTTGACAATCATTTTTAATAAATCACAAAATAAAAAAGTTTGATTAAAAACAGAAAACACAAAACAGCAAAACCAGCAGGTGACATTAATTTCACATTCAGTCCCACCCCCCACCCCACCCCCCCAGCCACAGCAAGGGCCCATGGGAAGCTAAGAAAGGAGTTCTCACTGAGATTGCAAGACAAGCTGGGAAAGCTCCAGTAACTGGAGATGCTGAACCAGCCTGCGAGGAAGCCAGATGTGGCCAGTGGGCCTACTGGGGAAGCCAGAGAACAATGCAAGGTTGGGAGGGTCTCATTGAACCTGCTAAGGGAGGTTGGAATGGGACAAGCGGCAGGTGGACACGCACATGAGCGGGAGACGTGTCCCTAGTCCAATGTGTGCAGCTAGTCAGTTGCAAGGAGAGGCTCATGGCAGTGATATGGGTGTGTGTGTGTCACACTTTTGCTAGAGACAAAGTCCAAAGTGGCTGTGACATTTCTAACAGAAGGAGATGCCCTCAGGTTCAGTGCTTTACAGCATGAATACCTCAGCAACAAGCAACTCCACCTGACCTCACTGCTTGGAGGAAAAGCAGCTCTGGAAGAAGGCTTCAACTTACTCTCTGCAATGTCCTAGTCTCTCCTGTCTCAACATGCATAGCTATGATATTCCACAGCACCACTATGTCATTGGCTCTGATCATTCACATCTACCATAACACATTTGGCAAAACTGTGCTGGGCCTTCTCCAGCCCAGACACACAAGGATCCACATGGCTGCTGACTGAAGGCATGTGCAGTCAGGGCAGCTGCAGAATTTGGCATTATAGAGTCAGCCACCATTCTTTCTGAAGGGTATTACAGACTTCTGCACCTGGAGGACAACTCCTGTTTTCAGAGGGGCACATGATCTCAAGGAGACTCTGCACCTGGTCTGAGTCACACCACATTCACGAAGATGGTGCTGGTTAACAGAAAGCACCACCAAGGCAGTCACTTGTCAACACTGGCCAAGAGGTCTTCAGGGGCATTTACTGTCTCTTGTGTACCAGACTCTGAAGGCAGAGAAGACTCAGAAGGCTTCGGTAAGTGCTGGCTGTGCGCGCTTCCTGCTCTTGAAGAAGCCAGTAGCGGGTCTCAACCACCACCCCCCACAGCTGAGCAGCAGGCAGGGATGAGGGAGGAGCGGAATATTGTTCCAGGTAGCTCGGGTTACAGTCACAATCAAGGCTAATTTTAGCCAATACAATCATCACTTCCAGGGAATATCTACAGGATGCAGAGCCCAGAGACCCGGCCCTGGAGCATGTTTGCCAAGTAACACCACCAGGCTAGTAACATAAAGACTCCGATGGCCTGTTCCAAGCAGCTTCATAGAGGTTGGGGGCCCTGGGGCACGAGGACTCAAAGCCACTCAGCATGGAATTCTTTGGCCAGAGCCCGGAGGCTACATGAAGATTTTAGTAGAAATAAAGCTGGGCGAGTCCCACTCTCAGACACACCAGCTCTGCTCACTGACCACAATGGAGCATCACACCAACTCCAGGCCTAGAGGGCCGCATCAGTCGGATGGATTCTGAGAATGGAAACTCTGGCAATGACATGAAGTGTCTGTGCCCCTCTTCGCCTATTGGGGAAGCCACTGCCAGACATGTCAACGATGGCTGTGCTCTTCCTCTCCCTAGGGGGCAGACACGGCCAGGGATGTCAGTGATGGCTGTGCCCCACTAGGGGCAGGCATCGCCATGGGTGTTGGTGATGGATGTGCTTCCTTCAGGGGCTACTAAATGGAGGTTTCATCGCACTTGGCCAGTGGAACCCCCGTCAGGTAGATCCGGGCTTGGTCTTTGTCCAGCTCATTGATGTAGAGGTGGGGGAAGCCATTGAGGCTGCCATTCTTCTTAGTGGTAGCCAGTGGGTGGCGCTCGTCTTCTGGGGAGCTGGGCGTGTGTGGCTCATGGCTGCAGCTAGTTGTATTCGACTGCATCAAATCCAGTCCATTTCTCTCACGGCTGAGCAGCTCCCTCTGGAGTCGCTCCCGTCGCTTCCTCTCGTAGATGAAGAAGCAGCCAGAGCCAGCAGCAAAGCCTAGGAAAAACAAGAGGAGTCCCACCAGGACACTGTAGTTCCGCTCAGTTGTCTTCCAGGTGTTAGCAGAGCTGCTGCCCCTCACCAGGCTGTAGGAGGCGACCACTCCCCCTGCTCCATCTTCCATGCACTGGCAGGTGTAATCACCAAGGGTCTCCTCTGTCACTGTGAACTCCAGCCCATCGCTGCGCAAGGCATAGACAGTGGCATCTTGGGAAGGTCTCTGCCACATGCAGGTTGCCCAGGCTGATGGTGGAGTACAGGGGAGCACAACCCGGGCAGCCAGGGACACTGGCACCTCGACTGTAACAGGCACATCTGCAAGTGGGAGAGAAACACTGCATTGGGGCAGGAGCCGACCATGAGACAGGGCTCCTGCCGTATGTGCTACTGATTCTCCACAGGCATGGGCAGCAGGAAAGGATCATCCCCCAGCTCAGTCCCATGGAAATAACAAGGGGGCAGCCGTATCCCTTAGAGACAAAAGAAGAGGGTACGAAGCATATGGCACAGGGACACTGGGGAGGTGAACCCATAGTCTGGGTTCCTCAGGGGAAGCACAATTCTAGGATCCCCTCTTCGGTGGAGTTTCTTCCTTCTTCCCCTCTTCAGAATAAGCCCTCCTCCCATCCTCTTAGTCTTTCACAGGCCCCCCCGCTATTGTACTGAAAGAAGCACCCTCCCAAACCCAAGTCACTCTATGCCCCCAACTCAGTCCAGAGCCACTCTGGTCTCCATGCCCCTTTCTCCCTACCGCCAGCATCTGGAGCACTGCCACACAACCTGCCTCCAATGGCCCAGGCTGGGGGAAGGTGCATGACCCCAAACCAGTGGAGAGGTGGTCCATCAGGGCTCAGTACAGGCTGGCGTCCTGACATGGCCCTTCTTCCCAGCTGCCACTGGTCCTGCCCCCTCCACAGCAGAACCCCCCCATGCACAATCCCTCCCCAGTTAGTCTGCGCAAAGCCAGGCGTGGCTAAGAGATGCGCTTCCCCCTTCAGATATGGGAACACTGATCTCCGAGCCACAGCCACGCTGCTCAGGAACCCCTCAGAGCCATACCCACCCAGGCCCTAACTCCCAAACTTCTCAGTGCTGGATGTGCTTCCAGCACTGAGCTGCCCTCAGGCCACATACCTTCTGTTCCCTGTGGACAGAGTGTTAAGATGCTTAGAGACGTGAGGTCCTGGAGTAACCTGAGATGAGGCAGAAAAGCAGAGATCATGATGAAGTTCAGTGGCTGCTGCAGCCTCATCAGGAAATGACCCACCCAGCCCAGGTTCCCGTGTGTAGGGGAGGCGAGTCTGGCTCTGCAGCAGGTGAGGAAGGGGGAAGCACATTGGGAGGGGGGATCCTAGACTAGGGGATAAGCCTCCATTTCTGAGCAGCAAACAGTTACACAGGGGGTCTTAGAGAGGGGCCCAAATGGCAGGAAATCCAGGGACAGAAATTAAAATTTCCAGTATCTGCAGTGAACAGAGATTACCCAGCTACCATAGGATCAGAGCTTAACCCCTGCCTGGGGACTGTCCCTCCCTGGGCTGAGATCAGTTACTAGGAGGACCCAGAAGTGCTGTTTTCTAGGGATTTTGTGCAGGATCTAAGGATCTCAAAACATTTTACAGACTGACTGTCCTGTAATACAGAGAGCCTACAGCATTGGGCCTGGTGCAAGACATGAGGCCTGAACCAGCTGTGAACCAAAGTCAGGCCACATATTACAACACATGCCTATAAGTTCACTGACAGGTAGATGAACTTGGCGACAGTGCTGCTAGCATTGCTAAAACACACTTAATATTTATGTAAACACATTCCAAAAGGCTAGCACAATTACACCCCAACCTACCACAAGATAAGATGTCAAGTATCAGAGGGGTAGCCGTGTTAGTCTGAATCTGTAAAAAGCAACAGAGGGTCCTGTGGCACCTTTGAGACTAACAGAAGTACTGGGAGCATAAGCTTTCGTGGGTAAGAACCTCACTTCTTCAGATGCAAGTAATGGAAATCTCCAGAGGCAGGTATAAATCAGTATGGATATAACGAGGTTGATAAGATGGTTTGACAGAAGTGATGAACAGGGATGTTTTGTCTGAAACATCAGAAGCAAGGTACAAGGGGAGGTAACAAACAGATGACAAGAAACATGTAAGGTGGTAATGTAAGTTGTTTACCCCAGTTGTTTGTCTCAGTCTATAAATGTTGGGCTCTCTCCCCATACCCTTTGCGTGGCTGAGGGGACAGCAGAAACTCCCGCTGCTGACTGAGCCCTGGCCCTAGAGAGAGAAGGGCTACGTGGAGGGTCGCAGTGAGTGTCTTAGGCTAGCATAAACCGCCGGGAAGCGAAGGGCCCACGGGGACAAGGTTGGAGCTCTGCCACAATAGTTAAGACCCAGGCAGACTGTGAAGAGCTACAAAAGGAGCTCTCAAAACTGGGTGATTGGGCAACAAAATGGCAGATGAAATTTAATGTTGATAAATGCAAAGTAATGCACATTGGAAAGCATAATCCCAACTAGACATACAAAATGATGGGGTCTAAATTAGCTGTAATCACTCAAGGAAGATCTTTGAGTCATTGTGGATAGTTCTCTGAAAACATTCACTCAATGTGCAGCGGCAGTCAAAAAAGTGAACAGAATGCTGGGAATAATTAAGAAAGGGATAGATAATAGGACAGAAAATATCATGTTGCCTCTATATAAATCCATGGTACGCCCACATCTTGAATACTGAGTGCAGATGTGGTCGCCCCATCTCAAAAAAGATATATTGGAAGTGGAAAAGGTTCAGAAAAGGGCAACAAAAATGCTCAGGGGTATGGAATGGCTGCCATATGAGAAGAGATTAATAAGATTGGGACTTTTCAGCTTGGAAAAGAGATGGCTAAGGGGAGATATGATTGAGGTCTATAAAATCATGACTGGTGTAGAGAAAGTAGATAAGGAAGTGTTGTTTACTACTTCTCATAACACAAGAGCTAGAGGTCACCCAATGAAATTAATAGGCATCAGGTTTAAAACAAATAAAAGGAAGTATTTCTTCACACAATGCAGTGTCAACCTGTGGAACTCCTTGCCAGAGGCTGTTGTGAAGGCCAAGACCATAACAGGGTTCAAAAAAGAACTAGATAAATTCATGGAGGATAGGTCCATCAATGGTTATTAGCCAAGATGGGCAGGAATGGTGTCCCTAGCCTCTGTTTGCCAGAAGCTGGGAATGAGCGACAGGGAATGGATCACTTGATGATTACTTGTTCTGTTCATTCCCTTGTCTGCTACCCGTTGGCTGGATCAACCTGAAACCAGCCAAATCTAGGAATTATTTTGGGGCAGGTCTCTGGCCTGTGTTATACAGGAGGTCAGACTAGATGATCCCAATGGTACCTTCTATGATGGGACATGCCCCATTCCAGAGACAGCAAGCCTAATGAGCATCACTGCACTTAGGCAAAGCCAGTTAGGTGCACTTGCAGAGCATGCTCTACCTGGAGAAGGTGAAGCTTGTCACAGAGCAGGGGGGAAGTTTGCCTGAGAGTTGAGGCTGCTAGAGCCTTCCAGTAGCCAGGGGAGCCCAGCCCGAGGCAGTGACCAGACTTCCTCCCCGCCTTTCTCCCCCCCCCCCCCGGACATCTGCTCTCCATCAGTGCCCTGTAGCTGGACCTGAGGACCTGCACCAGGGACTGGAGGTAATTATACTGTGAAAGCACCATGGGAGTGAGGTCACGTCCTGCAGGGAACAGTGAGTGGGGGTTCTAGGGGGACCCAAGGGCAAGAGGTGATAGCTGAGCCCAGGCTGAGACCTTCTGGCCATGGAATCTATGAATCAATCATACAGATACAGAAACAGCTGAAGGCTGAGTTGAGCTATGACCACCACCATACATTCTGTAAATGTCCTTGGGTCTGATGAAAGGCCAAAATGGAGTTGTGGTCTCCTACTACAAATCTTAAGTATTTCCTGTGGCCCAGGTGAATTG
Organism: Chrysemys picta bellii; assembly: GCF_011386835.1. NCBI lineage: Eukaryota > Metazoa > Chordata > Testudines > Emydidae > Chrysemys > Chrysemys picta. Next base: position 142,262,849 of record NC_088795.1, on the reverse strand, counting down.
AACCATGGAAATAGGCATCCTGCATGTCAGCTTACCAGTTGTTGAGATCTGGGAATAGGTTAATAGAGACAAGGAATATCATACTGAATGTTATCTTTCTGATAAAGCTGTTTAACTTTCTTAAGTCCAGGATAGGCCTCAGTCCCCCTCTTTTTGGGGGGTATGAGGACATACTGAAAGTAGAATCCCGCCCTTTCTGCTGTGCTGTAAAGGGGCCTCCTCTATAGCTCCAAGAGCTAAAAGAGACTGCACCTCCTGCAGCAGTATGATCTCATGAGAGGGGTACCTGAACAGGGATGGGGTAGGACAAAGACTGAAATCGGATGATGCATCCCCATTCTGAGTGTCTAAAACCCCATGATCACTAGTTATGGAGTTGCAGACACATAGGAACTGGGGAGGGGGTCCCCAAAGAAAGGGATGGGTTGGGAAGATCCTGGTTGATGGATACTCAGCTCTCAAAGCAGTCAAGTCAGCTGCTTTGAAAGGCCACGAAGACAGATGCTGCAGGGATTCGACTCAGAAATTGGTGATGTTTCTTTGAGGAGTCACAGTTAGTACAGTTGTTCTTAGATAAAAATGCTTAGTAGTTTGCTATTTGCCTTTATAGGCTAGTCGCTGAGTATGCCTCCCTACCCAACAAGCCTAGTCTTTCTGGCTCTTTATATTTTAGTGGGCTTTGAACTGCTCCCAGCCTGATTTCTCCTTGCCAAGCCAGAACCAAGGAACACAGCACAGGGTGAGCAAAAATTCTGTTGGAATCCCTGTGAGAGCACATGGTGTTTGTGATCCATCCTCTGAGAAGTAGGTGTCAGGGAAGCAGGTGTCTGCCAAAGGAGTTTGGCCAGGTCCTATAATGCCTTGTCTCTAGGCACTGTTACAGTCACCTGCAGGATTTCTAGCAACCTAAGGGAGTTCTGAGAGGGGATGGAGGCATCCATCTCTTGAGCTGATCTGACCTGATGTCCTGGGAGGTGCATAGGTTGCCTTGAGCAGATGACTCTGATCATTACCCTGTGCTGCTCATCCCCATGGGAACTGCTGCTGCTGCCAGGACTGACCCTGAACAGATCAGTAGTGACTAAAGGGCTCTGGGAGTGAGACTGAAGAAGTCTGGGGCAGTGGTGGTTGTGACCTAGGGACTGCTTGGTGTCAACAGGCAGAGGGCACAAGTGGGGGCATAAGGGTTACAGGGATGGTCTGGTATTTGCAGACTAGTTTGGTCATGTCAGATCATAGAATCATAGAATATCAGGGTTGGAAAGGACCTCAGGAGGTCATCTAGTCCAACCCCCTGCTCAAAGCAGGACCAATCCCCAACTAAATCATCCCAACCAGGGCTTTGTCAAGCCTGACCTTACAAACGTCTAAGGAAGGAGATTCCACCACCTCCCTAGTAACCCATTCCAGTGCTTCACTACCCTCCTAGTGAAAAAGTTTTTCCTAATATCCAATCTAAACTTCCCCCACTGCAACTTGAGACCATTACTCCTTGTTCTGTCATCTGCCACCACTGAGAACAGTCTAGATCCATCCTCTTTGGAACCCCCTTTCAGATAGTTGAAAGCAGCTATCAAATCCCCCCTCATTCTTCTCTTCTGCAGACTAAACAATCCCAGTTCCCTCAGCCTCTCCTCATAAGTCATGTGCTCCAGCCCCCTAATCATTTTTGTTGCCCTCCGCTGGACTCGTTCCAATTTTTCCATATCCTTTTTGTAGTGTGGGGCCCAAAACTGGACACAGTACTCCAGATGAGGCCTCACCAATGTCAAATAGAGGGGAATGATCACGTCCCTCAATCTGCTGGCAATGCCCCTACTTATACAGCCCAAAATGCCGTTAGCCTTCTTGGCAACAAGGGCACACTGTTGACTCATATCCAACTTCTCGTCCACTGTGACCCCTAGGTCCTTTTCTGCAGAACTGCTGCCTAGCCATTCGGTCCCTAGTCTGTAGCAGTGCCTGGGATTCTTCCGTCCTAAGTGCAGGACTCTGCACTTGTCCTTGTTGAACCTCATCAGATTTCTTTTGGCCCAATCCTCTAATTTGTCTAGGTCCCTCTGTATCCTATCCCTACCCTCCAGTGTATCTACCACTCCTCCCAGTTTAGTATCATCTGCAAACTTGCTGAGGGTGCAGTCCACGCCATCCTCCAGCTCATTAATGAAGATATTGAACAAAACCGGCCCCAGGACTGACCCTTGGGGCACTGCACTTGATACTGGCTGCCAACTAGACATTGAGCCATTGATCACTACCCGTTGAGCCCGACGATCTAGCCAGCTTTCTATCCACCTTATAGTCCATTCATCCAGCCCATACTACTTTAACTTCCTGGCAAGAATACTGTGGGAGACCATATCAAAAGCTTTGCTAAAGTCAAGGAATAACATGTCCACTGCTTTCCCCTCATCCACAGACCCAGTTATCTCCTCATAGAAGGCAATTAGGTTAGTCAGGCATGACTTGCCCTTGGTGAATCTATGCTGACTGTTCCTGATCACTTTCTTCTCCTCTAAGTGCTTCAGAATCGATTCCTTGAGGACCTGCTCAATGATTTTTCCAGGGACTGAGGTGAGGCTGACTGGCCTGTAGTTCGCTGGATCCTCCTCCTTCCCTTTTTAAAAGATGGGCACTACATTAGCCTTTTTCCAATCATCCAGGACCTCCCCCGATCGCCATGAGTTTTCAAAGATAATGGCCAATGGCTCTGCAGTCACATCCGCCAACTCCTTTAAGCACCCTCGGATGCATTAGATCTGGCCCCATGGACTTGTGCTCGTCCAGCTTTTCTAAATAGTCCTGAACCACTCTACTAAACTCTGCTAAACCACTCTACTAAACACCTGTGTCACACTGATCATCATTGTAAAATGTCTGTATCTAGACTCAAAATGATGCCCTTAAGGTCTGAGTTAGGGCTGGTCACCAGAAAGTAATAAAAGGGTTTCCTTCACCCAGGAGACACTTATCTCGCCATACTTAGATTGAGTATTGTGTCTGTCACCCTGAATACCTATTTACAATTCTGTGCAAAATGCTAATTAAGTGATTGCAAAGACTCCAGGGGAGATTCTAGACAGGAAAAAACAAGAAGCAGGGGCTTACCCTATTTACAAGGGCAGACACTGGAATTACATTTAAGGATGCAGCGGTAGGCCCAGGTATCCACTCAAGGGACAAGCTGCCAGGGTGCTTGTCTTATGCATGAAGGATCAGAGCCAGTCTGGCTGTTTGACACTGGGAGAAAAACTCTGGGTGAGCTAATCTTTGTGAGATAGGGAAATGGTTTCTTAGTTAAGCTTAGGCTCTAGAAAGTGTTATGCTTTTATTTTATGTGTAACCGTTTGTTTTCATTAATTCTACATGCAGGGGTGAAAGTAACTTACAGGACTTACCGGTACGGTCGGAGTCCTGAGCGGGGGCGTGGCCTCACCCGGAAGAGGCATGGCCTCACCTGGAAGAGGCGGGGCCTCTCGAGATTTAAAGGCCCTGGGGCACCGGCTGTGGCTGGGAGCCCCAGGGCCTTTAAATCACCCTGGGGCTCCCAGCTGCAGAGGTGGCTGGGAGCCCTCGGGGCTCAGGGGCAAATTAAAGGGCCCGGGGCTCCGGCCGCCGCGGAGCTCCGGGCCCTTTAAATCCCCGCCGCAGCTCCGGCAGCTGGGCTGGGATTTAAAGGGCCCAGAGCTCCAGCCCCTGCGCGGAGCCCCGAGCCGTTTTAAATCCCCGCTGCGGAAGCCAGTGCAGTCCGGCACTGCGTACTGGCTCTTGCCGGTACGCCATACCAGATGTACCGGCTCACTTTCACCTCGGTCTACGTGGTTCTTCTTTAGTCTGTACTTTGTTCAAAAAACTTCTTCTAAGCGCTGTGGGCTGAGTGGAGTGGTGATCCAGAGGTGTAACAGATAAGCTGGTGTGTGCTGGTGCTTTGGATCTGTGAATTGGGTAAGTGTCCAGTGGATGCGGGGCTGAACCCTCCAGGGGATGCTCACAGTAATGGGGTAGGGTGGTTGGCATGTGCCTATCGCTAAACTGTGCAGAGAGCGAAGCCTGCAGAGGCCGGTCAGGCACTGCTTGTGTTACCAGAGGAAGGTGGAATCAGGGAGCTGAGCCCTGACAGGCACAGACAAGGCTTCCTCACACTAAGGGCCGGTGTTAGTGAGGTGCCCACAGTTCCGAGTATCCCAGGGAAGTGGCACAGTGCTGTTCTTGTCCATTCTCCCAATTGCAGTAAGGGCCCAGGCTGGGACACATGCCAACCTAGGGAGGATGGCCTTAGACAGGCTCAAACTACCTAGACTACCTGGAAAAGTAATAGAGTAAAAGATAATCTCCAACAAGTTCTTAGAATGTATTGGAGATGGCATCTTTTTCCGGAAGGTGGAGGAAGTAATTAGGGAGACAGCTGGTTTAGACTCGATTCTGACTAACAGGGAGGAACTGGTTGCAAAGCTCAGGGCTGAAGGTAACTTGGGTGAAAGTGACCATTAAGTGACAGATTTCATAATTCTAACCCTGTCCTCCAAAGTACGAGCTACCCCGCCATACTTGAGGATTGGAGCGTGCCTATTGCTAGCCTACAGCGTAACATCAGTGGCTGTGAGGCCTAGAGGTGCCAGGGTTACCTGTGGAGTTAGGGACCCACAGCACAGCAGGCACATACTAGACTTCCTGATGCTAAGGGCAGGTGGTAGCGAGGTGCCTCAATTGTGGTTACCCCTGGGAAGTGCCACCACCTGTATTCAGGTTGGCGAGGTCTGATGAAATTCACCATATGATACTTCAGGAACTAGCTGAAGCAATCTCAGAACTCTTAGCGATTACCTTTGAGAACTCCCTGAGGACGGGAAAGATCCCAGAAGACTGGAGGAGGGCAAACAGTACCCATCTTTAAAAGGGGGAAGAGAGAGGACCTGAGGCATTATAGACCAGTTAGCCTAACTGTAATATCTGGAATTATACTAAAACCAATTAAACAGCTTCTAAGCAGCTAGAGGATCTAACCAACATGGATTTGTCAAGAACAAATCATGCCAAACCATCCTAATTTTTTCTTTGACAGGTTTAGTGGCCTGGTGGATGGGAGGAAGCTGTAGACTGAACTTATCTTGATTTCAGTGAGGCTTTTGACACAGTCCCACATGACATTCTCATAAGCAAACTTGGGAAATGGTTGAAAGACCATGTTCAAATAATAGTTATCAATGGTTTGTTGTCAAACTGGGAGGACATTATCCAGGGGGGTCCTGCAGTGCTCGGTCCCTGTTCAATATTTTCATTAATCACTAGGATAATAGAGTGGAGAGTATGCTTCTAAAATTTGCAGATGACACCAAGCTGGGAGGGATTGCTAGCACTCATGTGTCTGATGAAGTGGGTATTCACCCACAAAAGCTTATGCTCCAATACGTCTGTTAGTCTATAAGGTGCCACAGGACTCTTTGCTGCTTTTTACAGATCCAGACTAACACGGCTACCCCTCTGATACTTACCACTTTGGAGAATTCAAAACAACCTTTGGTCTGAAATCAACAAGAAGAAATTCAATAGAAAATGTGAAGTACTTGTGACGTTATTGACATAAACTGGGACCATACAGATCATTGTTGCAACCAAGGTCCTGTAGTGGCACCCAAATCTTGTATAAAGGGGGTCAAATAGGGTGTCTAAGACAAGGTTATGGGTTACTGGTTATGATTATGCTGTCTATATGTGTGTATCAGTTTTGTAGTTGAAGTTATGAATATTGGCTCTATACTATCTGTATGGCAAACTTATGCTATGCTTCTGGGTGACACCCCAGACAAGCTGGTGTTAGCTCTGCCTAGCCTGCTTGATGGCCCATTAAGAACCATCAGCTATACAATGGACCCCTTGAGAGAAGGCAAATATGCCTTCAGACTCAGCAAAGTATGCTGGGACTGGCCCATGTGACTCCAGACTCCATTTTGCTGTAATTTTCCACAGTAAGAACAAACAGGTGTTCTTACACCTGGAAAAGACTATATAAGGCTGATGCCTCATCTCCATTTTGTCTTCAATCCTGCTTCATACCTCTGGAGGAACTTTGCTACAAGCTGAAGCTCTGAACAAAGGACTGAGGACCCATCCCAGAGGGGGATGTATTCCAGATACTTGATTTGAACCTGCAGTTTATTCTATCGCTGCTGCAAGCCTGAACCAAGAACTTTGCCATTACTGTATGTAATTGATTCCATTTAACCAATTCTAACTATCATCTCTATCTTTTTCCTTTTATGAATAAACCTTTAGATTTTAGATTCTAAAGGATTGGCAACAGCGTGATTTGTGGGTAAGATCTGATTTGTATATTGACCTGGCTCTGGGGCTTGGTCCTTTGGGATCAGGAGAACCTTTTTCTTTTACTTGGGTATTGGTTTTCATAACCATTTGTCCCCATAACGAGTGGCACTAGTAGTAATACTGGGAAACTGGAGTGTCTAAGGAGATTGCTTGTGTGACTTGTGGTTAGCCAGTGGGGTGAGACCGAAGTCCTCTTAGTCTGGCTGGTTTGGTTTGCCTTAGAGGTGAAAAAAAAACCCAGCCTTGGTCTGTAACTGCCCGGTTTGAGCAATTTGTCCTGAGTTGGCAGTCTCAGTTGGGTCCCACCAGAGCCACATCGTCACAGTACTCCACTTATGAAAGAAAAAAAATATTAACAAGTACAAAATGGGGAATAACTGACTAGGTGGTAGTACTGCTAAAAGGGATATGGGGGCTACAGTGTGACAAAAATTGAATATGAATTTATCTAGTTCTTTTTTGAACCCTGTTATAGTCTTGGCCTTCACAACATCCTCTGGCAAAGAGTTCCACAGGTTGACTGTCTGTTGTGTGTTTCTTCTGTTAACTCAGGAAAAAAATTATCTTGAATGCTTATGGATCAATGTCCTAACAGATAAAGCATAAGAAGGGGTATTAGTTGGTGTCTGCTGCAGACCATCAAGTCTCACTATCTATAATGTGAAGGAAAAAAGCTGTGTGCTCATGGGAGACTTCCGTTTGATTGATATATGCTGGAGATCTCATGGTGCCAGTACTAAAAAATTATTGGAATTTCTAAACATTACAGATGATCATTGAGGAAGTGTTATAGCCAACCCAGTGGAATTTTTTATTAGACATTGTCTTAACTGATAAAGAGGAACTAATCACAGAACTAAAAATTAAACAGTAGCTTAGGAACAAGTGATCATGACATGATCACATTTATAATGTGCAAGCAAAATAAAGCCCAGACCAGAAATATATATATACACTTGGTGCTTTAATGGGGCCAATTTACAAAACTGAAAATAATTATGAGCCAAATCAGATGGGAGGAAGAGTTTAATCAGAAAATTTGAATGGTAATTAAGAATCTTGTAAGAACACCTTTTGAGATGCCCCAAAAGCTACAATCCCAGAATTGAGACAGAAGGCCATACTGGTTAAAAAATGACCTGGTTTGGAGGGCAAGTGAAGGCAGCTGTAAAAATATATATAACAAATGGAAGAAAGGGGAAAACTGATAGTAGTGAATATAAATCAGAAGTTAGGAATTGTAGAAAATTGATAAAGGAAGCAAAGGGACACAAGGAAATATCTACAGCCAACGGAGTTAAGGAGAAATTAGGAGTTTTAAAATATATTAGGACTAAAAAGAATCCTGACAATTGATTTGGTCTGTTAGATGGACTACTAGATGGACTTATAGATAATAGTGCAGAAAAGGTAGAAGTGTGCAACAAATATTTGTTCCATATTTAGGGAAAAACAGATGATGCATGTGACTTTGCACCCCATAATGCTTTATAGAAATATCCTTATGAGTGTAAATATGACATAACTGGAATATGTTTTATGCTAGATATGCCATGTAACATATCTTTGCAAAGGTTATGATCTATTGAATATATTCATCCTGTTTGTATGCATGTATCATTTTTATATCTGAAGTTATGAGCATTGGCTCTATGCTTGTATTTAAAGTGTTTGTTGTAGGAAGCACATAACGCAGATTTGGTCAACATAGTGTGAAGGGGTTATTCAAGTAATTAGGAGTACTTAACTAGCAATGGACTTTGGGAGACACCAATCCACATCTGAGCTTTCCTGGGAATGTTCAAACTAATATGTTTCAGAGTAGCAGCCGTGTTAGTCTGTAGCCGCAAAAAGAACAGGAGTACTTGTGGCACCTTAGAGACTAACAAATTTATTAGAGCATAAGCTTTCATGGGCTACTGCCCACTTCTTCAACAATGGCGTCAGCCTGCAAAAAGCTGAATCATTCATAGACATGTGATTTGCCCAGGTGGCTACAGACTCCATCTTGTTGCTGTGATTTTGCACAGGAAAACAAAGGGGTTTCGACCCACAAGAGAGAGAATATAAAAGGCCCGGGAAACCCCTCCATTTTTTCTTCAGCTGGCTCAAAAGATAGCCTCTCCACCCCAAAGAGATGTCTGAAAGAAATTGGGACAAAGGCCTATAACTAAGGGGGTATGAGTAATTGCTGGACCCAGACTAGGAAGGAATCTAGTCTGTGAAAGAAGCTTATTGGAACATCTGAGGGTGAGATTTACCTGCATTTAATTTTCTACTGTATTAGGCTTAGACTTGCATGTTTTTGTTTTATTTTGCTTGGTAATTTACTTTGTTCGGTCTATTATTACTTGAAACCACTTAAATCCTACTTTTTATACTTAATAAAATCACTTTTTGCTTATTAATTGAACCAGAGTTAGTAATTAATTCACCCAGAGTTAGTAATTAATTCCTGGGGGAACCAGGGCCGGCTCCAGGATTTTTGCTGGGCCAAGCAGAAACAATTTTGCCCCCCCCCCCCTGTTTTTTTCTTACCCCATCCCCGGACCCGCCTCAGCTCCGCCCCTTCCCCAAATCCCCAGCCCTGCCTCCTCCCCCCAGACTCTCAAGCCTAGGAGGGAGGGGGAGAAGCGGCGCGTGACTCAGCTGTTTCGCGCACCGTGGCTGTTCGGGATCTCCCCCTCCCTCCCAAGGCTCTCAAGCCTGGGAGGGAGGGGGAGCAGCAGTGCGCGAATCAGCTGTTTCACACACTGCGGCCGCTCGGGATCTCCCCTTCCCTCCCAGGTTTGAGAGCCTGGGAGGGAGGGGGAGCAGCAGTGCGCGAATCAGCTGTTTCACACACTGCGGCCGCTCGGGATCTCCCCTTCCCTCCCAGGTTTGAGAGCCTGGGAGGGAGGGGGCGCAGCGGCACACGAATCAGCTGTTTCACGTGCCGTGGCGCGCGAGTGGCAGCAGCAGAGGTGAGCTAGGGCGGCCAGGGCACATATTTAGGGGTGGCATTCTGGTGCCGGCCATGCCGCCCCTAAAAATGTGCTGCCCCAAGCACCAGCTTGTTTTGCTGGTGCCTAGAGCCGGCCCTGGGGGGAGCAAACAGCTCTGCATATCTCTCTATCAGTGTTACAGAGGGTGAACAATTTATGAGTTTACCCTGTATAAGTGTTAGAGTAAAACAGATTTATTTGGGGTTTGGATCCCATTGGGAACTGGGTGTCTGGGTGCTAGAGACAGGAGCACTTCTTAAGTTGTTTTCAGTTAAGGCTGCAGCTTGTAGGGGACGTGGTTGAAACCTGGGTCTGTGTTTGTAGCAGGCTAGCGTGTCTGGCTCAACAAGACAGGGTACTGAAGTCCCAAGCTGCCAGGGAAAACAGGCTCAGAGGTAGTCTCAGCACATCAGGCGGCAGTCCCAAGGGGGTCTCTGTGACCCAACCCGTCACAATGCAGTGTCAATTTCTGGTGCACACAATTCAAGAAAGAATATTGATAAATTGGAGATGGTTCAGAGAATAGCCAAAAGAACGATTAAAGGATTAGGAGATCAGCCTTATAGTGATAAGCTAAAATAGATAGCACTCCTTGAGTCTAACAAAGAGAAGGTTAAGAGGTGACTTTATTACAGTCTACACGGGGACAAAATATTTAGTAATGGACTCTTCAATTTATCAGAGAAAGGTATGACATAAGGCAATGGCTGGAAGTTGAAGCTAGACTGGAAGTCTGATTGGAAATAAGGTGTACATTTAGAATAGTGAGACAGAATAGCAACACACTGGGTATTACCCAACTAAGTAAGCACATTCCTGACCTGAGAGAATAGTACAGAAACACTCAAGTAACTGCGTAAACACATTCCTAGGAGATGGTATAGGGACACATAGGCCTCTCGTGAGATAAGGAGGGAATGACAGGCAGGGGCGGCTCTAGCTTTTTTGCCGTCCTAAGCACGGCAGGCAGGCGGCTTTCGGCAGCACGCCTGCAGGAGGTCCGCCGGTCCCGCGGATTCGGCGTACCCGCCGCCGAATTGCCACTGAAGCCGCGGGACCAGCGGACCTCCTGCAGGCACGCTGCCGAAGGCTGCCTGCCTGCCTGCCACCCTCGCAGGACTGGCAGGGTGCCCCCCACGGCTTGCCGCTGCAGGCATGTGCTTAGGGGCGCTAGTGCCTGGAGCTGCCGCTGATGACAGGATAATGGATGAGTATTTTCTTTCAAACTAGCAGGTACAAGATACAGGATAATAATGGAAAGCATAAGGACTGTAATACGTAACTTGTTTGTATCAATGTATAAAAGGAGAAGTCATCGAAGGGACATCTTTGTACTGGTCTAGGGGACAGCATTCTGGTGTGCTGATTGAGATGGTACCTTGTTGCGGGCATACATGTGTTAGTGCACCTGTAGCTCCAAAAAGACACTCATAACCGAGCTTTGTCGAAAATAAACATGGCCAAACACCTTTGTCACGAAACCGAGCCTGTGGTCTTTCTTTATGGATAACATCGAGGTCTGCTGAATTGGCAAGCTGCATTTCTTGCTAGTACAGCTAACACCGGAACACCAAAACCAGAAGCACTTAGCAGCACGAACAACACTGACAATCCCGACGGCTGCTTTGGTAAGTGGCGAGCTGCCCGCTCTAGGGGTCGCAATCTAACCTTGCAGAAAACTGTGAGCTAGAGAATCCCCTCATCCCCTCCCTACAGATCCCCACAGAGTTTGATGACAAATGGATGTGCTGGGTAATGAGTATGTTTGAGTCATATGAGTTCAAAAAAGAAGGTGGGGATATATGGACAGAAATCTGGAAGGCTAGGGCAGAGACTGTAGCGAAGAAGACAAAATATAGAATATTGCAAAGTATGGCCATGACTGTTAGATGACTGGGGGTATGTCTACACTACGAAATTAGGTCGAATTTATAGAAGCTGGTTTTATAGATATCGGTTTTATACAGTTGATTGTGTGTGTCCCCACATAAAATGCTCTAATTGCATGAAGCTGGCGGACTGTGTCCACAGTACCGAGGCTAGCGTCGACTTCTGGAGCGTTGCACTGTGGGTAACTATCCCATAGTTCCCACAGTCTCCGCCGCCCACTGGAATTCTGGGTTGAGATCCCAATGCCTGATGATCCAAAACAGTGTCGCGGGGGGTTCTGGGTACATGCCGTCAGGCCCCTCCCCCTCCATCAGAGCAACGGCAGACAATCTATTCTCTCCTTTTTACCTGGGTTACCTGTGCAGACAACATACCACGGCAAGCATGGAGCCCGCTCAGTTCAGCTCACCGTCACTATATGTCATCTGGGTGCCGGCAGACGTGGTACTGCATTGCTACACAGCAGCAGCTAATTACCTTTTGGCAGTAGATGGTGCAGTATGACTGGTAGCCTTCATTGGCTATCTGGGTGCGGGCAGATGTGGGGCTGCATTGCTACACAGCAGCAGCCCCTTGCCTTTTGGCAGTAGATGGTGTATTACGACTGGTATCCGTCGTCATCGTACTCCAGTTCAATCATAGGCACCTGGGCAGGCATGCTTTGTCTCCTGGAGACTCAGTCCTGCCGGCAGTCCTATTGAACCGTCTTGACGATGATGGCTAGCAGTCGTAGTACAGTATCTTCTGCCAAGCACCCAGAAGATGCCGAGGGCTTCACCGTCTGCTGCCAGCTTAAGATGCAAAAAATAGATGGACCACATTTGTTCTGTATTCATTTGCTTCCCCCTCCCTCCATGGTCACCTGTGCTCTCCACGCTGGGCAAACAGGAAATGAAATTCAAAAGTTCGCAGGGCTTTTCCTGTCTACCTGGTCAGTGCATCTGAGTTGAGAGTGCTGTCCAGAGCGGTCACAATGAAGCACTGTGGGATAGCTCCCGGAGGCCAACAACGTCAAATTCCGTCCACACTACCCCAAATCCGACACGCAAAGGCCGATTTTAGCGCTAATCCCCTCGTCGGAGGTGGAGTAAAGAAACCAGTTTAAAGGGCCCTTTAAGGACAGGTCTTCACTACGGGGGGGAGGGGTCGATTTAAGATACGCAAATTCAGCTACACGAATAGCGTAGCTGAATTTGACCTATCGGAGCCGACTTACCCTGCTGTGAGGACAGCAGCAAAATTGACCTCCGCGGCTCCCCGTCGACGGTGCATACTCCCACCTCCGCTGGTGGAGTAAGAGCGTCGATTCGGGGATCGATTGTCGCGTCCCAACGAGACGCGATAATTTGATCCCCGAGAGATCGATTTCTACCCGCCGATTCAGGCGGGTAGTGTAGACCTAGTTTAAGTCGAAAGAGAGGGCTTCGTCGTGTGGACGTGTCCAGGCTTAATTCGATTTAACCCTGCTAAAGTCGACCTAAACTCGTAGTGTAGACCAGGGCTAAGACAACACGCCACAAAACAGGCAGGGCAAGTAACAGAAAAACAAAAAACAGAGTTAGAAGGTGGAAGCTGGGAAGCACAAGATCTGCTGGCAGGGCATCTAGCAGTCCAGAGACATGATACACTGCAGCAAGCACAGGACCAGAACCGCAAATTGGAAACAGATGTAGAGAATCTGCACAAAAGACATGCCGTCCCCTGTTATAAATCTTGGTGGGCAAAAACAGGCTTCAGGCATTTCCATAGTGCCTGAAGGATAGGGACAGAAAAGGAAAATGGTGGCCCTAGCAAAATCAAAAGATGGAACATGGGATGATTGGAATGAGGCAGTGGGAATGACCAGGTTCCAGCAAAACCTAAAATAAAACCTAGACAAGTGCCCATTAGAATGGGAGAAATAAATGCACAGGAAGGAGAAGTAACAAACAATACTTTCACTTGATTGGAAAATTAAATGGAGGAGGATACGGAACAGTTAACAGGAGACATTGGACAACAGGAGCTGTGACTTGGTTGCAGGAAGTGGATAATAAAAATCTCAGACCAGAAAATCTAGAGTATGCGATCTAACACCGAGAATTGATTCATTAAAAATTAATGAGATAACCTGTAAGCCAAGGTGTAGCGGGGTGGTTACCCCGCTCCGGCTAAGAAGGGGTTAAAAGCCAGCCCTTGGAGGGGGCCGGGGCTGAGTGAAAAGGCTAGGCTGATTGGGGAAACAGCCACAGCTGGCCCTATAAAAGGGCTGTGAGCCAAGAGCTCAGAGAGTCTCTCTCTAGCTGTAGAGAGAGAAGGACCTGGCTGCCTGGGAATTGAGCAAGGTACCTGAGTAGAGCAGTGCTGGGGAATAGGGCAAGGGAGCTGGGGTGCTCCAGCCTGGAAAACCCCCAGGCTGCAGGGCTTGCCAAAGGCCAAACAGGTACTAGGGTTGCAAACGTGCAGCCCAGGGTTAGGAAAGGCAGCAGGTCCAACCCCACCTTGCTGATGATGAGTGGTTTACAGACTGCAGTCTGCCCCAGTGAGCAGGGGCTAGATGGTGACTGGCAGTAGCCAATGAGGCAAGGTGGGGATAGAGGGTTATGGGGGGTTCCCCTGGGTGGGGAGACCCAGATTGTGGGTTACTGCTGGGGGCAGAACCCTGATGTAGAGGGGCACTGGGGTCCGGGAGGGACACGGGGGCTAGTGGCAGGCGAGACACCGGCCTGCAGAAGGCGCTCCGGGCTGGAAGAGCTAATTCTCAGGACGACCAGCAGGAGGTGCTGTGCCGGTGAGTCATCACATCACTACACAAGGCCTTTCTGCAGTAAGCAGCAGCAGCTATAGAAGGGCAGCAGAAGGCATGAGCTAAGAAACAGGGAGTCACATATCTCTAAACTGCACCAAAAGAATATAATATTGGGTTGTTAAGAAACATTTCTGCCCTAATAGCACCACCAGTGACCAGACAGACAAATCTTAAGATGTGTAAAAAAATACTTTGCAAGATAACACTCTCTGGCAAAACCACTTATCAGCTGTTTTGGTTGAAAAGATATTATTACAGTAACTCCTCATTTAAAGTCGTCCCAGTTAATGTTGTTTCATTGTTATGTTGCTGATCAATTAGGGAACATGCTCATTTAAAGTTGTGCAATGCTCCCTTCTAACGTCGTTTGGCAGCCGCCTGCTTTGTCCACTACTTGCAGGAAGAGCAGCTAGCTGGTGGGGGCTTGGAACCATAGGCAGCCCCCCTATCAGCTCCCCGCTCCCCTAAGTTCCCTGTGCAGCAGCTGCCCAGCAGGCTATCAATTGCAGCTGTCCCGCTCCCCACTGCCATGTGCTGCTCCTGCCCGATGCCTTGGAGCTGCTCCCCGAGACTCCTGCTTGCTGTGCGTGGGGGAGGGGAGGAAGAGGGGGGCTAATGTCAGTGTCCCCCTCCCCCCTGCACCCCACTTTCCCCATCTTTCATGGGCACAGAGCAGGGAGGACACATGACAAGGCTCAGGACGGAGGGAGTTTGCTGGCAGCAAACTGATTTAATTAACAAGGCAGTGTACTTAAAGATGAAATGCACATCTCTCTCTCTCTCTCTCTCTCTCTCTCTCTCACACACACACACACACACACACACACACACACACACACACACACACACACGGTGTGTGTCTCTGTCTGTGATGCTGTCTCCCCTCCCTCCATTCCTGCTGCCTTGTAGAGTGTAAGAGTTAACCCTTGAGGGCTCGGCCAATTGCTAGTTCATCATTTAGCAGTAAGGCATTCCCTGGGAAATATTCCATCCTCTGACTCCTCCACCCCTCAACCAAACTTCACAATCATCATCACTGTGTACCAGTATTAAACTGTTTGTTTAAAACTTATACTGTGTGTGTGTGTGTATATATATAATATAGCCTTTTGTCTGGTGAAAAAATTTTCCTTGGAACCTAACCCCCTCATTTACATTAATTCTTATGGGGAAATTGGATTCGCTTAACATCATTTCACTTAAAGTCGCATTTTTCAGGAACATAACTACAACGTTAAGTGAGGAGTTATTGTAATTGCTTTTGTCTGTTCTTTAATTTGTAATATTTCTGTTTGTTTACCTATGGTTCTCACTGTCTGTTCTTTAATTTGTTTTTGTCAACATTTAAATTAAGTCTTAGGTAGTGGCCTAGAATTCATGAAAAATACTGTTTTGTAGTATTTTAGTTTACAATTGTTGGTTAAGGTACAGCTAAGTAGGTAAGAGTGGGTGATTTATGCCCAGAGCCCAGGACGGGAAAGGGAGGGGTGCCTAAATTAACCGGGTTATGCCTTGAGCCCACAGTAGGGTAAAGGTGGGGTGTTCAAGATCGGGCAGGTAACAAACCACTTTAGTGAGATCCATGGGAGCCCCACTGTCTGGAAACTTTAAAGAACTTTTGGTATGGATACATACATGTTCACAACTGTTGCAAGTAGTGGGTATTACCATAGCAGAGAAGCAGTTGTTATTTCGGATGTTATTAGGATCCTTAAATATCACACTGTCAGATTTGATGATAATGTTGCTCAGATGACTAGGCAGCTGACCCAAAAGCATGGAGTTGGACTTTTGACTTTAGAAAAGCTTTTGGACTTGACTGAAAAGACAGTTATCTTTTCCGTAACTGGTGTTCTTCGAGATGTGTTGTTCATGTCTATTCCACAATAGCTGTGCATGCTCGCCATGTGCACCAGTGTCGGAAGTTTTCCCCCTAGCAATACCCGTAGGGGGGCGCCCCAGCGACCCCTGGAGTGGCGCCTGTCTGGCGTGGTAGAAGGGGCGCTGCACGCTCCCCCCACCCTCAGTTCCTTCTTGCCAGACAACTCCGACAGAGGGGAAGGAGGGTGGGATGTGGAATACACATGAGCAACATATCTTGAAGAACACCAGTTACGGAAAAGGTAACTGTCTTTTCTTCTTTGGGTGATTGCTCATGTGTATTCCACAATAGGTGATTCCAAGCTATATCTGTTAGAGGTGGGTAGGAGTTCACAAATTCTCAGGATGGAGCACAGCCCTACTGAACCTGGTGTCCTCTCTGGTTTGGGAGATGATCGCATAATGCGAGGTGAAAGTATGAACTGAAGACCACGTAGCAGCCCTACAAATGTCCTGGATGGGGACGTGGGCCAAAAGGGCAGCCGACAAGGCCTGCACCCTAGTCGAGTGTGCCCTCACAATTGATGGGGGGGGGATTCCCGCCAGGTCATAACATGTATGGATGCATGATGTGATCCAGTTGGGGAGCTGTTGAGTGGAGATCGGCCGACCCTTCATGCGTTTGGCTGAGGTGATGAACAGCTGCCAGGACTTTCTGAATGGTTTTGTCCATTCCAGGTAGAAAGCCAGAGCCCGTCGCACATCCAGCGTGTGGAGGCGGTGCTCCTCATTGGACGCATGGGGCTTGGGGCAGAGGATCGACAGGAAAATGTCCTAATCCATGTGGTAGGCCAAGACCACCTTCAGGAGGAACGAAGTATGTGGCGGAGCTGGACCTTATCCTTATGGAATACCGTGTAAGGGGGTTCGGAGGTCAGGGCCCTGAGTTCCGAGACCCGCCTAGCCGACATGATCGCCCCCAGGAAGGCTACCTTCCATGAGAGCTGCGACCAGGAGCACGTAGCTAGAGGCTCAAACGGGGCCCAGTGAGGCGGGCCAGCACCAGGTTCAGGTCCCACTGGGGGCCTGACGTATGGGAAGAGACGATCCAATCCCTTAAGGAATCGGCCAGTCATAGCATGGGAGAATACTGTGTGGCCCTGCACCAGCGGGTAAAAGACCGATATGGCCGCCAAATGCACCTTGACGGACGAGGGCGCCAGACCCTGGGCTCTAAGGTGAAGGAGGTAGTCCAAAATGAGCTGGATCAGGTCAGCCACGGGGAAAACGTCCTGCTCATCCGCCCATCGGGAGAACCGAGACCACTTTGCCAAGTAGGCACGACGCGTGGAGGGTCGCCTGCTTTCCAAGAGGACGCACTGAACCCCTTCCGAGCACAAACTCTCCTCCCAGCCTAACCATTGAGCAGCCACGCCGTGAGGTGGAGCGCCGCTAGGTTAGGGTGGAGGCAGTGGCCCTGGTCCTGGGAGAGCAGATCCGGGCGGGACAGCAACGGCCAGTCCTGTGAGGGTCTCGTACCAATGCTGCCTGGGCCACGCTGGGGCAATCAGTAGGACCCGGGCCCTGTCCGTCTTTATCTTTTCCAGGACCTTGCCTATCAGTGGGAATGGGGGGAAGGCATAGAGAAACTGGCCTGACCAGGACAGGAGGAAGGCATCGGAGATCGCGCCCCGTCCCAGCCCAGCATGGTAATATCAGCACAAACTAACATTGTGGGTTCTGTGGGACAAGACATGTAGTTTAACTGCACATACAAGGTTGGAATCTCAATTTTGAGGCTAAAGTTATCTCATAGATTCATAGATTCTAGGACTGGAAGGGACCTCGAGAGGTCAGAGTCCAGTCCCCTGCCCGCATGGCAGGACCAAATATTGTCTAGACCATCCCTGATAGACCTTTATCTAACCTACTCTTAAATATCTCCAGAGATGGAGATTCCACAATCTCCCTAGGCAATTTATTCCAGTGTTTAACCACCCTGACAGTTAGGAACTTTTTCCTAATGTCCAACCTAGACCTCCCATTGCTTCTTGTTCTATCCTTAGAGGCTAAGGTGAACAAGTTTTCTCCCTCCTCCTTATGACACCCTTTTAGATACCTGAAAACTGCTATCATGTCCCCTCTCAGTCTTCTCTTTTCCAAACTAAACAAACCCAATTCTTTCAGCCTTTCTTCATAGGTCATGTTCTCAAGACCTTTAATCATTCTTGTTGCTCTTCTCTGGACCCTTTCCAATTTCTCCACATCTTTCTTGAAATGCGGTGCCCAAAACTAGACACAATACTCCAGCTGAGGCCTAACCAGCGCAGAGTAGAGCAGAAGAATGACTTCTCGTGTCTTGCCCACAACACACCTGTTAATACATCCCAGAATCATGTTTGCTTTTTTTTGCAACAGCATCACACTGTTGACTCATATTTAGCTTGTGGTCCACTATAACCCCTAGATCCCTTTCTGCCGTATTCCTTCCTAGACAGTCTCTTCCCATTCTGTATGTGTGAAACTGATTTTTTCTTCCTTTTCTTCCCTGCATCAGGGATATTTCTGCACCCTACAGTGGAATATATGGTGGTAAATGTGGGATGGACACATTTCATTGAGGCTAGATTTTTCTCAAATGGCTATACCCAAATGGTGTACTGAAAACTATCAAAAGGGGTTTAAACAGAAATTAATACCCTGCTTAGGGCATGGAAAAACACTGTGGGCCTCTGTGACATCTGATTAAAATATGACCATGTAGATCATTGTTGCTACCACTATTATATAATTGCAACGAATCTTATACAAAGTGTGTCAAGTAAGGTGTCAATAGAAAGGGTATGATTTGCTGAATATGATTATGCTATTTATATCCATGTACCATTCTGATATTGAAGTTATGACTGTTGGCGCTATACATGTATTTCAAAATGTTTGCTCCTGGGTAGCACCCACAAGGTGTATAAAATTAAAAAAAACTGGCTATAGGCAGCATAGAGAAAAGGGTCCACTATGAACAGAACTTAGCACATCTTGGAGGGACTATTCAAGTTGAGTGGCCCATCTAAAGAACACTTGGCTAACAATGGAAAACACCCATCTACACGAAATGGACTTTCCTGTGTACGGTCCATCAGAAGTATAGGCAATAGCCACTGCTGTGACTAAGCAAAATTATGCATGGGCATGTGACTTCAAACACCATCTTGTCACCTGTGATTTTCCACTAGCTGTGCTGAGGGCTTTGTTTGAAACAATGAGTTTCCCTCCACATGGCAGAAGCCATAAAAGGCGCTGGAAACATTTCCATTTTGCCTCTTTCCTGCTCCGGCCTCTTTCCTGCTCCAGCCTCTGGACTTATACTAATAGGAGCAGTCTAACCCAGGGATTGAGGACCGTCCAATGATTTGGAAGCAACCAGAGGCCTGACTTAAGCCAGCGGTTTATTCCTTCA
This sequence comes from Chrysemys picta bellii, assembly GCF_011386835.1. Classification (NCBI taxonomy): domain Eukaryota; kingdom Metazoa; phylum Chordata; order Testudines; family Emydidae; genus Chrysemys; species Chrysemys picta. The sequence continues at coordinate 142,243,585 of NC_088795.1, read as the reverse complement.
CTGCTACAATCCTGAACCAAGAACTTTGCAATTATTGTATGTATATGATTCCTTTAACCAATTTTAACTCACCTTTCTTTCTTTTTATAAATAAACCTTTAAATTTTAGATACTAAAGGATTGGTATCAGCGTGATTTTTGGGTAACATCTGAGTTACATATTGACCTGGGTGTGCGGCTGATCCTTTGGGATCAGAAGAACCTTTTATTTGATGAAATTGGTTTTAAATAGCCACTCATCATTAAGTCTAATGTTTTTGGTGGTGATACAAGGACAGAAATGCCTCAGGAAACAGCTTTTCTGACTTCTTGTTAACCAATGTGGTGAAACAGAAGTTTACTTTTGTCGCTGGTTTGGTCTATCTTATGGGAGAATAACCGCCTGTTTTGGGGTGTGTCTGCCCTATTTCTCAGCAGTTTGTCCTGAATTTGGTATTCTCAGTTGTGACCCACAAAGGCATGGTTACAGCCTCTCTACAGAAAACACAGACAGATCTAAGAGAACTAATGCAAACACAGTCGTGGGAGGTTCAGGCCTAGGAATGTCTATAGGGAATACGGCAGACATTGAAAGCTTAATTTTTAAATTTAATAGCATTATTAATGGAGTAGAAAAAGCAGTAAAATCCAGGGGTGGTATTAGCAGTTCACTACTTAATCAACATGCATTAACAATTGATGATATGCACCTTATTGCTCAAGATTTTGAATATATTAATGCAACTATTATAAGTAGCCTAGACCATAATGATGTTTCTTTGGGAACAGCAAGTGTGATGTACAGAAGTAAGGTTGTTAAATTGATTAACCAAAGCTTAGCCCAGATACAGTTCAAGCAATGGCCTCACCTGTTAAACAGCACAACTATCATAACACAGTATCAGAGGGGTAGCCATGTTAGTCTGGATCTGTAAAAAGCGACAAAGAGTCCTGTGGCACCTTATAGACTAACAGATGTATTGGAGCATAAGCTTTTGTGGGTGAATACCCACTTCGTCAGACATGTGGTGGAAATTTCCAGAGGCAGGTATAAATATGCAGGCAAGAATCAGTCTGGAGATAATGAGGTAAGTTCAATGAGGGAGGATGAGGCCCTCTTCTAGCAGTTGAGGTGTGAACTCCAAGGGAGGAGAAACTGCTTTTGTAGTTGGCTAGTCATCACAGTCTTTGTTTAATCCTGAGCTAATGGTTTCAAATTTGCAAATGAACTGAAGTTCAGCAGTTTCTCTTTGGAGTCTGGTCCTGGAGTTTTTTTGCTGCAGGATGGCTACCTTTAAATCTGCTATTATGTGTCCAGAGAGGTTGAAGTGTTCTCCTACAGGTTTTTGTATATTGCCATTACTAATATCTGACTTGTGTCCATTTATCCTTTTACGTAGGGATTGTCCAGTTTGGCCGATGTACATAGCAGAGGGGCATTGCTGGCACATGATGGCGTATATTACATTGGTGGACGTGCAGGTGAATGAACCGGTGATGATGTGGCTGATCTGGTTAGGTCCTGTGATGGTGTCGCTGGTGTAAATATGTGGGCAGAGTTGGCATCGAGGTTTGTTGCATGGATTGGTTCCTGAGTTAGAGTTACTATGGTGCGGTGTGTGGTTGCTGGTGAGAATATGCTTAAGGTTGGCGGGTTATCGGTGGGTGAGGACTGGCCTGCCTCCCAAGACCTGTGAAAGCGAGGGATCGTTGTCCAGGATGGGTTGTAGATCACAGATGATGCGTTGGAGAGGTTTTAGCTGAGGACTGTAGGTGATGGCCACTGGAGTTCTGTTGGTTTCTTTCTTGGGCTGGTCTTGCAGCAGGAGGCTTCTGGGTACATGTCTGGCTCTGCTGATTTGTTTCCTTATTTCCTTGTGTGGGTATCGTAGTTTTGAGAATGCTTGGTGAAGATCTTGTAGCTGTTGGTCTCTGTCTGTGGGGTGGATACCCATAGCAGTGCCACTGGTCTGGAGGTATATATTGTCACCAAATTTGAAATAATTGTGCGTGAGAATAAAGTCACAGAGCTCAGTAACCAGTTGTGCTGTGGCATCATCAGGGATACTGTTCCTGACAGCTTGTATTCCATCTGTGTGTGGGATGTTTGTGCAGAGAGCCTCCACATCCATGGTGGCTAGGATGGTGTTTTCTGGAAGATCACCAATGCATTGTAGTTTTCTCAGGAAATCAGTGGTGTCACGGAGATAGCTGGGAGTGCTGGTGGCGTAGGGTCTGAGTAGAGAGTCCACATATCCAGACAGTCCTTCAGTGAGAGTGCCAACTCCAGAGATGATGGGGTGTCCAGGATTTCCAGGTTTGTGGATCTTGGGTAGTAGATAGACTAACCCCGGTCGGGGCTCTAAGGGTATGTTGATTTGTTCCTGTGTTAGTGTAGGGAGTGTCCTGAGTAGATGGTGCAGTTTCTTAGTATATTCCTCAGTGGGATCTGAGGAAAGTGGCCTGTAGAATTTGGTATTGGAGAGTTGTCTGGCAGCCTCCTTTTGGTAGTCAGACCTGTGCATGATGACAACACCACCTCCTTTATCAGCCTCTAATTATAATGTCAGGGTTGTTTCTGAGGCTGTGAATGGCATTGTGTTCTGCACGACTTAGGTTATGAGGCAAGTGATGATGTTTTTCCAGAATTTCTGCCTGTGCATGTCGGCAGAAGCATTCTATGTATAGGTCCAGACTGTCATTTCGACCCTCAGGAGGAGTCCATATGGAGTTTTTCTTCTTGTGCTGTTGGTGGGGGGTCTCTGTATATCAATGCGCTGTTCAGTGTGATCTTGAAAGTATTCTTTGAGTCGGAGACAGCGAAAGTAGGCTTCCAGGTCACCGCAGAACTGTATCATGTTTGTGGGGGTGGTGGGGCAAAAAGAGTCCCCGAGATAGGACAGACTCTTCTGCCGGTTTGAGTGTGTAGCTGGATAAATTGATGATATTGCTGGGTGAATTAGGGGTACCACTGTTGTGGCCCCATGTGGCAGGTAGGATTTTAGACTGCTTACGGTCCTTTTTCCTTTGTAGAAAGGTGAAGTGTGTAATGTAGATCACCTGTCTTATTTTAGTAAAGTCCGTTTGTGTGGAAGGTTGGTTATTTATGAAAGTCTCCAGGTTGGAGAGCTCTTTTTTTGATGTTTTCCTATTTGCTGTATAGGATGCTGATCAGGTGGTTCCTCAGTTTCTTTGATAGTGTATGGCATAATCTCTCACTGTGGTCTGTGCAGTATGTAGATAGCAATGGATTTTTCACCCTCCGTCCATTTGGTATGATGTCTATCCGTTTGCATTTGGAAAGGAAAATGATATCTGTCTGTACTTGTGCAAGTTTCTTCATGAGGTTGATGGATTTCCACGCTATATGGCTAAATGCAGTGCCTTGCATGGTGTCAAGTATCAAAGGGGTAGCCGTGTTAGTCTGGATCTGGAACCTTGGGGTTCACACCAACTGCTAGAAGAGGGCCTCATCCTCCCTGATTGAACTAACCTCGTTATCTCTAGACTGATTCTTGCCTGCATATTTATACCTGCCTCTGGAAATTTCCACCACATGCGTCTGACGAAGTGGGTATTCACCCACGAAAGCTTATGCTCCAATACGTCTGTTAGTCTATAAGGTGCCACAGGACTCTGTCACTTATCATAACACAGCTACTCAAACAGAAAATAGAACACATCACACTGGATATTTTTTACAGTTTGCCAAATTTGACTGGACCCTGGATTCTAACAGGGATGGAAGTATTCAAATTCTAATAGCAGTCCCTAGATGGAACAAACCTCCTCTGAGAGTATTTTAAACTAACAGTATGGAGACCTTTGTAAATAATACATATGTGCAGCACACTAGCCTAGTATTCATCTTATGACTGAGACAAGAGCCATGGATGGGCTCTGTGAATGTTGTGCCACTGTCACGGTCAGTAGTGGAGAAAAAGGTTAGGTTTGTTTGGTACAAACAGCAGTGGTGAATGAAGTAGTAGGCTCAAGGACACATCCGGGCCTTGGGATACTCCCGTTTCACAGTGCAAGGTAACCCCTGTCTGGGATACTTAGAAGGGTTTTGCCTTCATATAACCAATACAGTCCAGATTAGAATTCATGCTTTCTGGCCGATGTGACGCCAGCATACTCACCGAGGTCATTACTTCCCCTGACAACATAAGTACTCTAACTAACCCCAATTACGACATTATACCTGGAGATATGACTTAGTGGCATGCACAAAGGAAGCTTTGGTTCCCATAGCCAAACTTATTCGCCAATACATGCAGGATATAGGAAAGGTCTAAGAGCAGGTCACAGCACCTTGGTGGGCAATTCCAGAGGATGTCACCCTGCATCCTGTAGTTAGAACACTCAGCTTGGTTCTTATGATTGTGCAAGCAGGAGCACTGATTGCCCTGATTGGAACGTGCTGTTGTCGGCGTTTCCAAATGAAAAAGGCAAAATTACAACAGCAGATTGTGAAAGGATCAGCTTTGGCCATTAATAAAGCGGTGGTAATGGAGGAAATTTAAAAATATATAATGATAACATTAGCAATATACCTTTATTATTTCAGTTATCCTTATGTCATCCTTATATCTATGGATATTGTTATTCAATATGGCAATTATTTATTATAATATATCTATCCCATACACACTGACGCCAGGGCTCAATACAAAGACTACACCCTCCACTAAAGTTCCAGATCTAACATTCCCAGGCTCACTATATAGGACTAAGAACAATTGAAAAAAGGAAACTGTCCACAAATTGTACATGTGTTTGGACATGAATCAATGAATGGGTAAAGGAAGATGTCCATCCACTGAGTCATTTTCAGTTCACACATTATGAAGGAGGTGGTGTTGCACAGCACGTCAAGAATGTATGCACTTGCTTTGAGATCCAAGAGGAAGTGAGTAGCAGATCTATGAGAGTCTCTAGGTGAGGAGAAAAAGGGAAGAGAATAGTAGCAATGTTATGGTGGGGGTCTATTACGGATCACAAAATCAGGAAGTGGATGAGGCATTCTACAAGCAGGTAACAAGATTAGCTAACACACATGAGCTAGTATTAATGGGGGATTTCAACTTCCCTGATATCTGGGAAGACTATTACAGCAAAATATAATATGTCCTGCAAGTTCTTAGCATGTGTAGGGGATAGCTTTCTGATTCAGAAAGGTGAGGAAACAACTGGGGGGTCATCCATTTTGGATCTGATTTTGACCAACAGGAAGTGATCATGATCTGATAGAATTCAAGATCCTAAGGAAAGGAGGACATGAGAACAGCGAAACAAGGACAGTGGACCTCAGAAAGGCCATCAATCAACTCAGAGAAATAGTAGGTAAGGTCCCAAGGAAAGAGCAGTTAGGAAGAAAAGGAGTTGAAGGGGGTTGGCAGTTTCCAAAAGATTTAATAGTAGAGCTAAACATCAAGCTATTCCAATACAGAGGAAAGATAAGAGCTACAGAAGGCCAATGTGGCTGCACAACGTTTTTTTTAGCTATCTAAAAATCAAAAGGGATACATACAGGAAATGGAAGGAGGGGCATGTCACCAAAGTAGTATACACGGGAATAGCAGAAGTTGTAGGGACAAAATCAGGAAAGCCAAGGCAAAGAATGAGTTACAGCTGGCAAGGAATGTTATAGACAACAAGGAGAGGTTCTTCAAATACGTCAGACAAAAAAGGGAGATCAGGGATGGTGTGGGTCCGCGCTGCTTAATGGAGGTGGTGAGCTGGTAACCAAAGATGATAGGAAGGCAGAGCTGCTCAATGCCTATTTTACTTCAGTCATTTCACAAGAAATAACGTGACGGGACGACTAGTGAAGTTACTATAGACAATGAAGGGGAAGGGCTGCAGATCGGGATAATTAAAGAACACATCAGAGATCTTCTGACCAATTTGAATGAATTCAAGTCAGTGGGGCTTGATGCTATTCACCCCAGGGTACTGAAGGAATTAGCTGAAGAAATCTCGGAGCCACTGGCAATAATATTTACAAACTCATGGATAACAGGAGAGGTCCCGGAAGACTGGAGAAAGGCTACGGTAGTGCCCATCTTTAAAAAGGGGGAAACGGAGGAGCCAGGGAACTATGACCAGTCAGCCTGATCTCAATACCTGGGAAGCTACGAGAGCAATGTATAAAACATTCAATTTGTGAATATCTGGAGGATGAAGGGGTGATCACTAGCACCCAGCATAGATTTCCTAAGAACAAATCATGCCAAACCAACTTGATATCCTCCTTTGACAGGGTAACTGGTTTGGTGGATAGGTGGAATGCGGTGCACATAATATACTTGGACTTCAGCAAGGCTTTTGACATAATCCCACATGACATTCTGATAGGTATGATAGAGAAATGCGGGCTCGGCAGAACTACCATCAAGTGGACACAACTGCTTAAACAACCACAAACAAAGAGTAACTATTAATGGAATGATGTCAGTTTGGAAGGAGGTCTCAAGTGGGGTTCCACAGAGATCTGTTCTGGGTCCAGTGTTGTTTAACGTATTTATTAATGACCTAGTTGTAGGAATAGAGAGCATACTGATCAAGTTTGTAGATGACACAAAGTTAGGTGGGCTGGCCAACACTTTGGAGGAGAAAGCTAAAATTCAGAGGCATCTTTATAAATTGGAGAACTGGGCTATAGACAACAAAAGGAAATTCAACAAAGACAAATGTAAGGTGCTATACTTAGGGAAGACAAACCAAATGCACAAATAACTGGCTTGGCAGGAGCACTGCTGAAAAGGATCTGGGAGTTGTGGTGGATCACAACCTCAACATGAGTCTGCAGCTATGCTTTTGCGCAAAAAAAAAAAAAAAAAAAAGGCGCAAATGCAATTTTGGGTTGCATTAACAGAGGCCTAGTATGCAAATCACAGGATGTGATAGTACTGCTCTACTCGGCACTGGTTAGGCCTCAGCTGGAGTACTGTGTCCAATTTCAGTCATTAATGTATAGAAAGGATGTAGAGAAGCTGGAAAGGATCCAGAGGTGAGTGACAAAGATGATCAAAAGGATGGAATGCAGCCATATGAGCAAAGGCTGAAGGAATTGGCTATGTTTGGTTTGGAAAAGAGGAAATTAAGGGGGGACATGATAGCGGTTTTCAAATTCCTGAAAGGCTGCCATAAAAAAGATGGAGAAAAGTTGTTCTTTTTGCCACAGAGAGCAGGACAAGAGGCGATGGGTTCAAACTACAGCACAGCAGAATTAGATTAAATCTCAGGAAAAACTTCCTAACTAAGAACAGTAGGACAACGGAACAGACTACCTTGGAAAGCTCCTTCACTGGAGGTTTTCAAAAGGAGGCTGGATAGCTATCTGTCTTGGATGATTTAGATACAACAAATCCTGCTTCTTGGCAGGAGGTTAGAGTAGATGGCCCTTGTGGTCCCTTCTAACCCTATGATTTTATGATGATTTTTTTTCAGGATGATTGGTAAAGATCCTCCCCACAAAGACAAAAAGGAGGGGAATATAGGCTTTGCTGGAGCCCTAGGCATAACTAATAGTGTGAACCAAAGGTTGTAAACCACAGCAGGCCTGGCCTTGGCAAAATAGCACACACCAGGTATTGGCTAACCAAGTAAGCACCCTCCTGACCTGAGAAGATGGTACAGAAACACCCAGAGTTCTCAAGTAACTGCGTAAACACATTCCTAGGAGATGGTACAGGGACACACAGGCCTCTCATGAGATAAGGAGGGACAGACGGAATAATTGATGAGGATGTTTTGTTCGAACTAGCAGGTACAAGGTACAGGATAACAACAAAGCTTATGGAGTGCGATACATAATCTGTATCAATGTATAAAAAGAAGTCATAGAAGGGGCATCTTTGTACTGGTCTAGGGGATAGCATATATCTTGTTGCATGCATACATGTGTTAGTGCACCTCTAATGGGACACTAGTACTGTACTTTGTCAACAATAAACATGCCCGAGTGCCTTTGCCACTGAATCGAGCCTGTGGTTTTTCTTTATGAACAACGTCTAGGTCTGCTGAATCAATACGCTGCACTTTCTGCTCGTGCAGCTAACATCAGAGCTCGAAGAACAGCAGCACTTAGCAGCATGAACAACTTCAGGAATGGTCTAGGTTTACTTGGTCCTGCCTCAGCGCAAGAGGCTGGAGTAGATGACCTCGAGGTCCCATCCAGTCCTACGTCTCTGAGTTTTCTGAACCACCTCTGCTTGTATGTCAAGTGCCGAGGTCACACTTCACATGAGGTCCTGCAAGGTCTTATACACACTGAGGAACAGAAGAGGATGATTTGGGCACTACACTTTATCAAGTGAGAAAGATGAGAAATGAATGAGTATCTTGCAGGTCCTCATTCAAAGAATCCAGGCTGGTGCCTGCTCCGTCACTGGAGGTGGGACAGGGGCCTTCCAGGATGCTGGTGGAGTTGGAGACCTGGGCTTGGAATGGGAATCTGAAACCCATCTGGTGGCTTGAGGAATGCTAGGGGGGTAGCTAAGGGTGCTGGGGCCAACCTGGGTCCCCAAGGAGAAAAGTCTTTTGCCATGGATCTGAGGGAATACAGGACAGTCCTGCTGAGGAGTCATCCAGGAGTGACCCAAGAAGAGAACTCAGATCTGAAACCTAGATGGAGAAGCTTCCCTGCTGCCCTGAGATTAAGGGGAATTAAAAATATTGTCTCTGGTGGAGGTGGCATGGTTCCATCGCAATGCTAGGTAGCCTGGACAGCACAGGTGGTGCCGCTGGTGATCAGCGCCAAGAGCACAACCTGTTGCAGGAGGGGATAGACCAGTACTGACAAGCAAAACAGTATGACTGTACTGACAGCAGGATGCCACTGTCACTGTACATGCTAAGGTTGAAGATGCTGGCTCTGGAGTTATCAGCGCCAGAGCCATCAGCACCGCAGTTGTAGATGGTATGGTGAGTACCAGCCTCAAAGTTGGCACCATAGCCAACACCACAAGTTGAATGCATTTGTATAGGAAGTACCAGAGAGCAGCACTCCAGGGCTCTTCCTCTAATCTCAGTACCAGAAGGCTTATGAGAGGCCTCATCAGTGGAAATACAACGGCCGGAATCCCCATGAGAGGCTGAGGCGCACTTCTTGGGTCCTGACAGTCTTTACTTTGACAGCGGGAAATTTTCATGTCCTTGAAGGGTGGCCTTAGGGAAGGAGAGTGATGCCTCTTCTCTCTGTGGGCCTTCGGGGTTTTTTGCCTTTCTGAGAGTAAGGCTATGTCTACGCTATCGCCAGATCAATGTTCCGGTAATCGATGCACCGGAGGTCGATTTAGTGGGTCTAATGAAGACCCGCAAAGTCAATGACAGAGCGCTCTGTGGTTGACCCCGGTATTCTACTGGGAACGAGAAGTGTAGTGCAGTGTAGACACCGCAGTAAATTGACCTAAGCTACATTGACTCCAGCTACGTTATTCACATAGCTGGAATTGTGTAACATAAGTCAACTTACCGCGGTAGTGTAGACATAGCCTCAGAAGAAGGAGCAGCCGGAGCAGTTCTGTAGGAGGAGTAATCAGTTTGCTCAGGTCCACAATGGTCTGGATCTGAGATTGAATGCATAGATTTTTCCACAAGGTACTCCCTCAGATGAGGCTCATGGTATTTCGGCTTTCTCCTAGTAGAAGAGTTGCAAATGCTGCTCTTGTCTCTTACATATTCAAATGAAGCAACGAGCGCATAACTGCCTCATGTGAAAGAGAGAATTCTTTTCTCCATAGTAATGTGGTACTGGAGCATCACCTCCACAAACAAAGAAAAGCTCTCTCACCCAGGAACAGATAAAGGAAACAAACACTATCCATTTACTCTAAGCCTAAACACTCAACTATTTACACATGAAAAGAGAAATGAGAAGCTAGGTGGAAAAGTGAGCTTGAGGCTCACAAGGAGCTCCAACTTATAGCCACAGGCGGTGAGTAGAACTGAGAAGGGTTAGGACAGCCCAGCCCTTTATGCCCTTGTTGGAGGCATGGGGACACTCAGGGGACATATGGCACCCCAACAAGTACTGCTGACTAAAATTATTTGGCTCAAGTACCTTGGGCATGCACACACCGGGGGTGGATCAATACATACACAATCACTCGAAGCAGACCAATAATATATAATAGTAGCCTGAGACCTATGGATGACATTTGTGCTTTTAGAAGATGAGTTTCTGGTCTTGATCAAAGGGAGAATGTCTTGCAGGCAAGACAAATAGCTTTCAACTCCAGAACACTAACATGGAGCTTTCACCTTCTACAGACTATATGAACCTTAAAAAGATTGGATAACAAGATGAACCGTTCTACCATTTCAGTCACCACCTGCAAATATTACTGTAGATGGTCAGCGAGGAGAGAAAGAAATTCCCTTAGGAGCATGTGTTATCTTCACTTTCTGCATCTTGCATGACCTGAGACACAAGTAGCTTGGGAGTAAGTAGTATCAATAAAGTATGATTCCTTTGCAATCAGTCTTATGGAGGCTGAATAAAGGTAAAACGCAGTTACACTAGTAAGGAACCTGCCTGTTGACCAAAAGAATCCGTATACAGACATGGACACACTGATGTCTGAGATAGATAGCAGGATTCTCTCCCCATCTCATTTTTTTTGAACTGCTTTAAAAGGAAAGCATCCAGTGGATACTTATAGCTAGTTGGACCGATATAAAAGCTGGAGTTTGTCCCATGATAAAAGGTTATAAAATGCTAATGTTACTTTATAGGTGTGACATTAGGTAGCGATTTTCCTGTGCTGGGGCCAAGGAACAGCACTCTACACCAACAATTCTGAGCAATTGGAGTTCTTAATTTCAGTGGTAATCCTAGCTTTAGAAGTTAAGTGCTTTCTCACTGGCTATTGTAGCTTCCTGAGTTCTCAGGTTAGGCTAAATTCAAAATTATCTGAGAATTATCTCTCTCCTGCCATCCATCTCCACCCTCTGACAAACAGAGGCTAGGGACACTGTTCCTTATCCATCCTGGCTAATAGCCATTAATGGACTTAACCTCCATGAATTTATCTCGTTCTTTTTTAAACCCTGCTATAGTCCTAGCCTTCACAACCTCCTCTGGCAAGGAGTTCCACAGGTTGACACTGCATTGTGTGAAGAAATACTTCCTTTTATTTGTTTTAAACCTGCTGCCCATTCATTTGGTGGCCCCTAGTTCTTATATTATGGGAACAAGTAAATAACTTTTTCTTATTCACTTTCTCCAGACCACTCATGATTTTATATACCTCTATCATATCCCCCCTTAGTCTCCTCTTTTCCAAGCTGAGAAGTCCTAGCCTCTTTAATCTCTCCTCATATGGGACCCGTTCCAAACCCCTAATAATTTTAGTTGCCCTTCTGTGAATCTTTTCTAATGCCAGTGTATTTTTGTTGAGATGAGGAAACCACATCTGTATGCAGTATTCAAGATGTGGGCATACCATGGATTTATATAAGGGCAATAAGATATTCTCCATCTTATCCCTCCATGGGGGGAGAGATAGCTCAGTGGTTTGAACATTAGCCTGCTAAACCCAGGGTTGTGAGTTCAATCCTTGAGGGGGCCATTTAGGGATCTGGGGCAAAAATCTGTATGGGGATTGATCCTGCTTTGAGCAGGGGGTTGGACTAGATGACCTCCTGAGGTCCCTTCCAACCCTGATATTCTCTGATTCTCTATCCCATTTTTAATGATTTGATGATGCTCACCACTGAATAGGCTGCAGGACTAAAGCATAAAGGTACAGCACCAGAAAACACAATCTGATTAGAACAGCGAACTTTGGTGTTAAGGCAGAGAGGCTCCAGGCATGGCTGCCAAAATGTATTTATTTACTGTGGTTCCTGGGGACCCAAGGGATATCACAGAAAGAACCAGTGATCCAGCACTGGCAGATGTTAGTGGTACAGATTCTAAGAAAGCTCTTTATGAGTGAACTTCAGAAATAGAGCACAAATGCCAGTGTTTGGACCCTAAATGTCTTAAGGCAATCAGAGCTTTGGCATTAACCTTGGTTTAGAAGTCTTAACCAACAACTGGTGGTACACTGTATTAGAGTCAGTATGTTCCGGGGCCATGTCAGTCTGGCTTGAGGGTGGGTTTCCAAAGGTTTCAGTGCCAAGGACATTTCGGCACTCAAGAATAGGGTTAGAGAATCCAGGGAAAGGTTTCTGAGCTCACTAAGGTGATTCCAGATACTCGTCAGAACTTTTGTAGCTATACTGATTTCCTCTGGAGGGACTCCCACAAAAACATCTTAGAGCTTCATCTGATTATCCCTGCAGGCGCTGGGAGTAAACCATCAAAAGACAGCATCCCCCAGTAGTATTTAAAAGGAGACCAGGATAGTAGGCCCAGATTTTTTTAGGGGCACCAACAGCAGTCCCTAGGCGATCAGGGAACTATTTTATTTTTCTTATCGGTGGCAACAGTCAATGCTGCCAGGTTCTCTGACCCAAACAATGTAGATATATTTGGGGGCCTATAAGCCACTTATGCTAGACCTAAAGCATCAAAATATGTGATTCTCCTGAATCTGTGACAAATCAGGAAACCTTGGTGACACTGATATAGGGGTCACAGTGGACGAGAAGCTGGATATGAGTCAACAGTGTGCCCTTGTTGCCAAGAAGGCTAACGGCATTTTGGGCTGTATAAGTAGGGGCATTGCCAGCAGATCGAGGAACATGATCATTCCCCTTTATTCGACATTGGTGAGGCCTCATCTGGAGTACTATGTCCAGTTTTGGGCCCCACACTGCAAGAAGAATGTGGAAAACTTGGAAAGAGTCCAGCGGAGGGCAACAAAAATGATTAGGGGTCTGGAGCACATGACTTATGAGGAGAGGCTGAGGGAACTGGGATTGTTTAGTCTCCAGAAGAGAAGAATGAGGGGGGATTTGATAGCTGCTTTCAACTACCTGAGGGGGGGTTCTAAAGAGGATGGAGCTCAGCTGTTCTCAGTGGTGACAGATGACAGAACAAGGAGCAATGGTCTCAAGTTGCAGTGGGGGAGGTCTAGGTTGGATATTAGGAAACACTATTTCACTAGGAGGGTGGTGAAGCATTGGAATGCGTTACCTAGGGAGGTGGTGGAATCTCCTTCCTTAGAGGTTTTTAAGGCCCGGCTTGACAAAGCCCTGGCTGGGATGATTTAGTTGGGAATTGGTCCTGCTTTGAGCAGGGGGTTGGACTAGATGACCTCCTGAGGTCCCTTCCAACCCTGATATTCTATGATTCTATGATAAGACTCCTTTAGCAACTGGTATTTCATAGACAGCGAATCATGCTGACATCAGCTCCAGTTATACTGAGCAAATATGGGAATGTGAGTATTATTTATATTGGGCACCAAACTGCTTTGTCAAGTGGTTTACCCAAATTATTGGTGCTGAATCTTTCTACTGACCTATGTTGGCTCATATGGATTCTATAGACCACAGAGTTGGGTACAGTACGCTTCAACTAAAGTCCACCTTAGTGCTGTTTATAGTGCTCCCGAGCCACTTGAAGCAAGAGTCACAGTTAATTGTGCCAAGTTCTCAGCAATAGGCCCATGCACCAAGAAGGACCAGAAGACCTAACACTCTTTTATATTGGTGCTGGACTCCTTTAGACTAGTGGACCCTAGCTAACGGGGTCAAAACCTTAGATGACCCAGATTGTTGTGGGAACATTAATGCCATATGTAACAGGCACTGGAACACTTCCATCAAGTGGTTCACCAGGGTTCATGATGCTGGATCACAGGCAGTGAACTCAGTTGACTTGGATGGATCTGGGGATGGTGCCAAGACATTGAGGACAAACTAGATCAACCCAGAGGGACTTGAGAACTGTGACACTGAATTGATGGCACCAGAGACTCAGGGATCTCAGCTATCAGTGGTGCCAGGACCTCAGTGCTGAATAGAGCAACCCACTGCATCAGTGTTGTGCTGGGACCTTGGCAACATATAGGTTGACCTGGAGGAATCTAGAAACCTTGGTGCTGCATTGACAGTTCTGGAACTCTGGAATGAACAGGTTAACCTGGACACATTCAGGGATCTTGGTGCCAAATGGCACCAGGCCCACCTGGAGAAGACCAAGGAGAGGGATACTGCTTAAGCTGAGTGTCATAGATCTATACAGGGTTTGTTGTATCCTGGCCTTCCTTCAGTCCCTTTCGGAAACACCCTTTGTATTCACCAGGCACTGGGCTTAACTTTTTACAAGGGTGAGCCATGCAGCCCCATGGCTCCAAAACTGCACCTTCGGCCTCCAACAGCCTGATTCTCACTGTGCACTCTTACATGGAGTTCAGAAGCCTTTAAGCTTCTGCATCTTCAAGGAGCAAAGCAACCAGTGAATATTTACAGTGACATGGGGCACCCTTTTCAAAACAGGAGCATTTATTAGTCAACCGAAACACATCATCTGAGATTACTTAGGCTAGCATGGAAAAGTCAACTTAAGACAGAGTTACTACTGGCAAAAGCAACTGCCTTATTACTCCATTCCTTCCTGGAATCCACCTTGTCTTTGTCTGTGGCCCTCTGTCTCCTTGTGTGTCTATCTGATCAGTTCTTAACACAGTCATTTGAAACCTCCTGCCACTATTTCAAGTTGCAGCCCTGCTGTTTCCACCTCTTCCTTGGCTGTCATGTGCTCCCCTTGTCTCCATTCATATGATGAGATTCCTTGATAGTTCCTTCATCTATGCTTGCCTCCACCACCTAGCTCTTATTCTCTTTGTCCCAGAGGAGAATTTATCTCCTTCAGCCCCAGTGGACAGCAGCACAAAATGAGTGGATAAACTGAGTCACACATTGCTCATAAAAATATTACAATTCCCACCTTCTCCACACTGAGCACAGAGTCACTTAAGGCTAGCAGATGTCAAAAGTAGTTGCTGGACTTACACACTGCCAATTGGGCTTGAAGAACCTCCTTCATCAGTAGGGGGCTTTGAGACAGCCCGTCGGTGCCTGGTGCTTATTTCAAACTGAACAAATTTGCACTGTTACTCTATCTAAAATGGAAATGGTCCCCAAAGGCAGAATCAAAAGAGAAAGCGACAAGGGAAAAGTTGAGGACACTGCATGTGAGCTAAGCTTGCTGCACCTTTGGTGATTAAAAATGAATTTGGAGAGTGGCTGGGGACACTCCTCTAACACCCCAGTATAAATTATGGAGATATCCTATCTCCTAGAACTGGAAGGGACCTTGAAAGGTCATTGAGTCTAGCCCCCTGCCTTCACTAGCAGGACCAAGTAGTGATTTTGTCCCAGATCCCTAAGTGGCCCCCTCAAGGCTTGAACTCACAACCCTGGGTTTAGCCAGCCAATGCTCAAACCTCTGAGCTATCCCTCCCTCCATGGGGAAAGAGATAAGAGGTCCCAATGGACACTGCTTATTAGAAAAATTCTGCAGCTTGATGGCAGGGCTGCTATATACCATAAGTGTGAATATGCAGAGGCCACTTAAAGAAGAACTGTAATATTATATGATTTAACATCCCTAGAACACCTTTAAAAAAAACAAGGCTCCATGCACCTGAAGAAGTGAGTTTTTTACCCACGAAAGCTTATGCCCAAATAAATCTGTTAGTCTTTAAGGTGCCACCGGACTCCTCGTTGTTTTTGTGGATACAGACTAACACAGCTACCCCTCTGATACAGGACACCTTTAAAGTCCCTTCTAATTTATACAACACAGGATACATCTGAACTAGTCCTTCGATAGGGTGATGAGGAGAGGTACACGGGGTGCAGTCAGGCCAATTTGTATTCCATTATTGTAAGTCTGCTGGACACCTCCAGTCCAGACAAGGAAATACTGAAGATGCCTATTCTTCTACCAGCCAGATTTCCTTTTCCTAGTTAATAAACCTTCAGTTAGTTTAATATAGGATTGGCTACAAGTGTTGTCTTTGGTGAGAGATCTAAGGTACAATTGACCTGGGGTAAGTGACTGGGAGTAAGCTGAATATCGCTGTGATTTTTGGTGTAACAGACCATCTATCACAAAGGCACGCTTTGTTGCAAGACAGATGGAGTGCCCAAGGGGGCTGTCTGACTCCACGTTAAGTCTGTTATAGTGCTTGAGGAATTCACACTTGATTGTTGGTTGGTGAACTCTAATTATAGATCACTCTACCAGTTTGCGGTTTGTGCCCTGGTTTGTAACAGTCTGCCCTGCGGTTGGCACCCACATTCATGAGCCACTTCAGACTGACAGTCAGTTTTGGCTCTATTCTTGTAGGCAGATAGGGCTTTGATTAAGGAGAGGGTACAGACCTTACAGATCATTTCAGGTTCCATGCATTGTGATGGTGTGGAAGAAAGAATTTAGAGGGCTATGGGAGAAGCAGACAAATAGGGTATCTAGGCTGGTATCACTGGCAGAGTGCAAGGGGTGGAACAAAGTGATAAGTGAAGGTGGGAAGCAGCATTCTGGACAAGTTGGCATTAGAAGGGCTGGAGCTCAGGAAAGCCAGAGGGCAGGAAGCTGAAATGGCCCTGGACAGAGGAGATGGGACCCACGATGGGGAATCTTAAAGTCACAGGTGTTGCAAATGGCAATGTTGCAGAGGTGGTGACAGGCGATTTGCAGGGGTCAGATTTCAGGGAAAAGATGTCACCATCCAGGCTACAGGCAATCGTCGGCGGCAGCAATCCCTCAAGGTCGAGGTTTTATTTTTCATGGGTCCTTTGGTGACAATAGGAAATGGAGGCAAGTCACTTACCCACTTTGTCCCTGGTGGCGTATACAAGCACCCAGCTCTCTGCTCCAGGCACAAGCGGGGTCTCTGCCCAGGACACACTCGATGCAGCTCTTGTATCGCTCACAGTCTGTTGTGTTGACCTGAGTCACTTCAGTAGAGGACCCTACATACAACCAGCTCTACAAAGGTAGCAAGAGAGAACAGAAGGTGAAAACCAACATTTGCAAAGTTTGGCTATGTACAAAGAGTATCTTGGGCACAATAGATGGGCTGAGGTGGGAGCTGAGCACCCAGATTTTCAAAGTCGGGAGTGTTTGTGCCCAAGTTGCCCAATGAGCACTCCAAGGGAGGACAACAAGGCAAAGTCTAAGTGATAGGTACCTCTCACCCTCCCATAACAAGGTCCTCACAGAGATGCAGGCTCATCCCTGAAGCCATCCAGCACCTCATGACTTTAAAGGGGAGCAGGAGAGAGGCTTCTCTACATCCTAGACAGGGTCAGCACAGCATTCTTCTTTGCCTCTGGGTCCTCTGATGCAAGTTTGCTGCCTCTTTGCCTAGGGGGCTTTGAAATGATGTGACCTGCAGAGTGTGATGCTCTGTACCCCAGGGGAACACTCTGCACCCCCATGTTAATCCTTATTATATGATTGTGTGGTATCCAATGCAAAGTTTGTCATGCCAGGTGTCTTCGGAAGGTTCATGATACACTGAGCATTGTTGTTACAGTAATGTTATGGGTTGTAATTTCATGTATATAGTTATGAGGCTGAAAATGTGTCCTCATGGCTTAAAACAAGCCCAGGCAAAACTCTCCAGGAGCAGAGAGGCAGTTCACACCTCATCAGGGCATGTATGGGACAAACCCAGCCCAGCCTCACAGGAACAAAGGACAGCAACAAAGGATCTGTTGGACTCTCAAGTGAGTCACCCCCCTTCCCTTGGACAGTTTGGGACTGCGATGAGGTAATGCTCACCTAACTCTGAAGGGGGGGGGGGGCGCTAAGCCAAGAGGGAAGAAAGGACATGATAAAAGGGAGAGATGTTTGCCATGCTCTCTTTCTCTTCCACCTCCATCTACAGACACCACTACCAAGCGACTGAAGCGCTGATCAAAGAGGAGAGCCTGGTTGAAGGGCAACCAGCCAGCCTGTGGTTAGACGCATCTAAGTTTGTAAGGGCACTGAAAGTGTTAAGATCAGCTTAGAATGTATTTTGCTTTTATGTCATTTGACCAAATCTGACTTCTTGTGCTTTGACTTAGGGGGGAGGGATAGCTCAGTGGTTTGAGCATTGGCCTGCTAAACCAAGGGTTGTGAGTTCAATCCTTGAGGGGGCCACTTAGGGATCTGGGGCAAAAATCAGTACTTGGTCCTGCTAGTGAAGGCAGGGGGCTGGACTCGATGACCTTTCAAGGTCCCTTCCAGTTTTAGGAGATGGGATATCTCCATTAATTATAATTATTATTATAATCCCTTAAAATCTATCTTTTGTAGTTAATGAATGTGTTTGTTTATTCTACCTGAAGCAGTGCATTTGGTTTGAAGCATGTCAGAAACTCCCCTTGGACACTGCAAGATGGAGGTTCCTAGGGTTGTATCTGGGACCGGAGATATTGGCTAGCTGCACAATCCACAATCGGTTGCACAATCCAAGCAGCGGCTGGCCAAAAGTGCTCACTCATGTAGCTGGGAGCAGCTTACATGCTAGAGGCTGTACGGGAACAACCCAGGAGTGGAGGGTTTCACAGCAGAGCAGGGTAAGGCTGGCTCCCAGATTCAAGGATTGGAGTGACCTAGCAGATCACCGGTCCAGATAACACCAGGGGAACATCACGGTGGCGCAGCAAGCAGGGTGTATGTACGGCTTGTTATGTCACACAGGGTACGTGAACTTCTAGATCAGGTGGAATTTTCCGTCAGTGGGGGGAACTGCACTGTCCTCCTCAGGGGTCCAAGGACAGAACATAGGACACTTCCCTACTCCATGAATACAATGGATGGATGTGACATGCAGAGGGTGATAACTTCTCTAATAACCAAATACTCAGGCTGCTCTATGTAACAAAGGGCAAGTTTCCTTCGACATGGTCCAGGGGCCAGAAGATGAAGCTAGATAAACTCAGAGTAGAAATAAGGGGCAAATATTTTGTTTAACAGTAAGGGGAATTAATCACTGGAACAACTGACTGAGGGATGTGGTGCATTCTCCATCACTTGGAGTCTTTAGATCAAGGCCTGGCTCTCCCCAGGATCTACTCTAGCTCAGACAGAAATTATGGGCTGGATGCAGGAATTACTGGGTGAGGTTTTCTGGCCAGTGCTACACCGGAGGTCAGATTACATGAGCAGAGATCCCTTCTGCCCTTGAAATCTGTACATCTGGGAATCACTTACATCCCAGTGACCAGTTCCCTTCCCTCCCCACCCCATTGATTTCTGAGGCTTTTCTATCATTTGACGGGCTGGTACAGTCATTATGCCATCCCCATCAACACCATGCACCCCTTGCTGAAGTATCTTGAGCAGCCTTGGTAGCAGAGTGCAATGGGGAAGCAGTGACGTTTAGAAACAGGGAGTACAGCATCACAGCAGCAAGGACCCCTAAGGCCGAGGCACCAGGCGCTCAGTGCTCATAGTAGATTTTCAAAGACCAAGCACTGTCCACATTGTGCTTTGAAAAATCTCCATACAGTTTGAGAGACTAAATCTGGGCCCCTAGAAGGGTCCCTTTGACAATCATGCATGCAGACTCTATAATCCCATGAGCCTCTGGGTGCCTCTCCTGCATAGATCTTTGCATTCCTCCCACTTTGTGCAGTTTCCTGTCACCTCCTTCACAAATCAGGCAGGGATCAGCCAATGGGACACTCCTCCTCTCTGGTGTGAGGAGGAGTGCAATACAAGTGGAAGATATAGCCAGCCACTTGAATAACATTTTGAGTGGGAGTTGTCTCTCTAGGGACGGGTGAAGGGGGAAGTGAGACTGGTGCGAGAGCTGTGACTCAGCAAACTGCACAATGAATAGGAAGACATCCTCAAACAGGAACTCCCAAGGGAGACACAACAGAGCCACCTCAATGCTAGCACCTCCACCAGACTATGGCATGCTACACTGCAGCAGCAAGAAAGGAGCTGGACGGGGTCACAGCCACATCTCTTGAACTAAAGATTTGGATTCACAAAGGAGCACGCGCCCAGCCCAACAGAAACTGTTCTTCTAAGAGCTCCAGTTCAGTGCCAAGCATGGATCCATCCATATGGTAACTCTCAGAAGAGCAATCCATGACCCAGATACAGAGAACTGAACAGTCTCCTGACAATGAGGTGAAAAGATTAAGGGTGTGATCATTAGGGCAGAGAAGTCTAATGTATTGTGGGTAATGTCCACTCACAGCTGAACAAAACGCTCCCTGTGAGTGAATGGAGACTAGAGGAAGAGCCTGTATACCTGCAAGGACCTGAGAAAGGAACTGCAGACAGGGCCAATGCAGCTGACCTGTCTCCCCACCTCACACTGAGTCTGGGATCAGGAAGTTGGCCAGAGGTACCTGAGAAACTCTTTCCCTGCCCTGGACGACACCATGACACCTATATACTGCTGGAGCCACCAGCCACAAAGAGAAGGCCCATGAGCGTAAGGATAGCACTTTTGTGGCCAGTAGCCCACAGCTGCGGAAGTCACTCCCAGCACAAATCTCAGTGCTGCCAGGACCACATATTAAACTCACGTGACCACTGTTCATACAGCAACCAGCCGACAGGGGCAAGGGGAAGAGAAACAAGATTCCATGGAATTTTTAATATATAACCTGTAAGATGTACAGTTGCCATGGTGCTGAGCACAGTATAAGCACTCAGGCAGATAACCAGGGGTGTCTGGGTAGAGGGAAGAATCTATTACCCTCACCAACAGGGAGCAATGGAACCCAGTAAACCTCATTTACCAGTGAATCAGGGATAAGGAAGGCTGGGGCCAGGCAGTCACTTTTTGGATTTGATCCACCAGACCCACATTTTCCCACCCTGTACGTGTCAGTTTCCTTTTCAAATACCACGTGTCCATCAGTGCAAGGAACATGCCAGCCTAGCCAGTGCTAGCTCCAGGCACCCAGGGGCTTGTTCCCTCACCTGGTAGAGCTGCAGGTTCTGAATTGGCTGGGGCTCTGGGAACAGTGTCAGATCCTCAATAATGACAGCTTTTTGGGCAATCTTCACTGCTTTGTGCAAATGTCCATCCTCTGCAAAGGGAAGGCCAGAGCAGGGGAAGAGATTAGATCAGCACCACCATCTGGTGCCACAGCAGCAGAAACAAGCTCCACAACTGTTCCTTCCCAAAAGGGCCTCAGCTCCCATGCCAGGGGGTGGCCATTCTTGCTCTCACCTCAGATAGCTGCCCCCCAGCCTGCATCTCAAGCCCTCCCTGACACCTCCTCTCTCCATCACTGTGGACAACATCAGCATCTGCCTGTCACTCAGTCCTGTAACACAGAGGTCACCTTTGACTCTGGATGTGAGGACCTAGAGAGAGGTCATACCATGTCTATGTCTTCCAGATTCTTTCTACATAATGTCTCTAACATATGGCCTCTCCTGCCCACCCACATGGCTAAAATTCTCATCTGGGCTCTGGTTCTCGCACGTCTCCATTACTGAACATCCTTCTCCCTGGCCTCGACAAATGCAGTCTTGCCCAATGCACACCATTCAGAATGCTGCTGCAAATATTGTTTTCCTAGCCCATTGCTTTGACCATGCCAGCCCCTCCCCACATACCTCCACTGGTTCCCCCTTTTCTGTCATTTCAGACATATGCCCTTGTTTTTGCTTTCAAGCCCCTTTGCAACCTATTCCCACCCTACCTATCAGCTCTCATTAACTACTGAAATGCTGACTCCTGCCCCGAGTCAGACCATCATGCCAGCTTCCATCGCCCACTTGTTACATTTTCAAACAAACATTTTGTGCTTTCTCCCCTCCTGCCCCCCACACTTGGGAGATGATCCCAGTAAATAGACCCCAAACTAACTCATTATCCTCCTTCAAAACCCTCCTTTGCTGTGAAGTCTAGAAAAAAATTGACAATGGTGCTAGTGTGCTGAGCCCACTTCCTACCATGCTGACCAATATTATCTCTGTTTCTTGGTACTCCCCTCTCAGTCTGTCTGTATCCATCCCTTGTGTTATTCTTAGACTGTAAGCTCCTTGGGGCAGGGACTTTTGTTTGTTCTGCATTTGTACAGTGCCTAGCACCATGAGGTCCAGGTCCATGAGAGCTACAGTACAAATAATAAATCATCTCTCCACTCCACATGGCTGCCCCCAGGTGACTGCACCTGATTTACAGCCATACCCTCCCAACCTGTGCCCATTCTTTCCCTGTGCCTGTCCATTCCTGTCCCCACCCAGTGCTGCCATCTCCCTCACCGGTCCCCAGGTACAGCACATCATATTCCTGCCCAGAGACGCTTCTGACACGATGTACTGCAATTCTGAGGTACTGTGTGTCCAGCTTGACCAGCACGGGTCCCATTTCCAGCGGGTGAACAACCTGGTCCATGAGAGGATGATCTCGGACAAATGTCAGAACACGGTCAGGCAGTGCCAGCGAGGAGCCAAAGCCAGCCAGCTTCATGCTCTTGGTAATGCACTGTGGGTAAAAAACAGGAAGACATGGTCAAATGACCTGGGCAGCAGAACACTTGGACTGGATGTTGTCTCCTAGTCAGAAACTGGTAATTCCACTCCTTCAGCACCCTCACGATCTTCTGACTACAAAGTATGGTGCATACAGCCTGCATATGGGGTTTCATACACACACAGTAGCAGATCACCTTGTGTTTCAGCAAATTCCACTGGGGACTGGGCTAACCCCACAATGGCTCATTCAGGCTTTTAAGGCACATCTCAGAGCAATAGAGGGACTACTTAGCTGCCCTTACAAACAGGTCACAAAGGTATCTACAGGCTAATGGCTGACTAGGGAGATGGTTAATAGCTTAACTAAGCACCTGAGAAAGTGGATATAATGAGAAGCATTAGACACCACTGCCATCTCTGCCTACAACAAATCCTCCTCAGATTAAATCTGCCCTCTCACAGACAATCAGTTATTTTTGGCCATTATAATTGCTAATTTTGGGGCTTCGGCATTTTGCCATTTTAGCCTTTGCTGTATTTGTGTATTTTGCCTAGAAAGTTTTACTTGTAATTAATTTTTATATATTTTTAAAGTATGATTTTTTGCCCAGGAATTTTTGAAGTATTGGTGTTTTGCCTTGAGTGCTTTATTAGGCAGTTCTGATAAAATCAGTTATTTTTTTAAAGAGGCATTCTGCCATAGTAGCACTTTTTTTAAATAAGATGTTACAGTAGCAACTTTTGTGCATCCTGGAATTGCAGGATTGAGCACAGCGCTTGCTGGCCTGCACAAGTGTACATGAGATTAACAAACACTAGCGTCCCACCTCTCACTCAATGTTACCCCTTCTGAGCAGTTAGGATGCGACCCAACAGTGCTTGGTTTGACTGATGTTTTGGCTGGATGGCTCCTGGCTCGGTGCGCCAATTTATTGATAAATTGGGCAGGGTTAATTGCTTGACCACACTTTGGTTTGTTATGAAATATACTTAAGAGACCAAATAACCAATGCTAGTTAGGTTTATTGCTATAAGCCATTATAATATAGTACAGGAAAAAAGGTTTTATACCGGGGTGGGCAAACTTTTTGACCTGAGGGCCACATCGGGGTATGGAAATTGTATGGCAGGCCATGAATGCTCACAAAATTGGGGGTAGGGGTGCGAGAGGGGGTGAGGGCTCCATCTGGGAGTGTGGGCTCTGGGGGGGAGCCAGAAACGAGGAGTTCAGGGTGCGGGAGGGAGCTCCGGGCTGGAGTGCGGTGGGTTAGGCTATGGGGTAGGGCTGAGGCTGGGGATGAGGGGTTTGGGGTGCAGGAGGGGGCTCCAGACTGGGACCAAGGGGTTTGGAGGGTGGAAGGGGGATCAGGGCTGGGGCAGGCTGTTGGGGCATGGGGGTGGTGAGGGCTCTGAGGTGGGGTTTGGGGTACAAGAGGAGGCTCTGGGCTGGGATCAAGGGCAGGAGGGGAATCAGGGCCGTGGCAGGGGATTGGGGCTCAGGGGTGCAGGCTTCGGGTGGCGTTTACCAAAAACATGTCCCCCCTCTGGCTCCGAGGCGTGGCCAGATGGCTCTGCAAGCTTCCCCCTCACAGGCGCCACCCATGCAGCTGCCATTGGCCGGGAACTGCGGCCAATGGGAGCTGTGGGGTTGGCACCGGCAGATGGCGCAGTGTGCAGACCCGCCTGGCCATGTCTCCGCGTACTACATAGGAGACGGAATGGGGTCATGCCAGCTGCTTCCTAGGAGCCGTGCGGAGCAGAGCAAACCCCCCGACACCGCTCCCTGTCTGGAGTGCCGGAGCGGGGCAAACCTCCGATCCTGCTCCCCAGCGGGAGCTGAGGGCCAGATTAAATGGTCTGACAGGCCAGATGGGCCCGCGGGCCGTAGTTTGCCCACTCTTGTTTTATACAATACCAGTCTCCAGGAAGACACCTCATGCAGTGTTGTTACATTTACTTTATAGAATCACAGAATCATAGAACATCAGGGTTGAAAGGGGCCTCAGAAGGTCATCTAGTCCAACCCCCTGCTCAAAGCAGGAGCAATCCCCAACTAAATCATCCCAGCCAGAGCTTTGTCAAGCCTGACCTTAAAAACCTCTAAGGAAGGAGATTCCATCACCTCCCTAGATAACCCATTCCAGTGCTTCACCACCTTCCTAGTGAAAAAGTTTTTCCTAATATCCAACCTAAACCTCCCCCACTGCAACTTAAGACCATTACTCCTTGTTCTTGTCTGTTTATGTTGAAAGTGGACTCCCGAAGTTACACTCTAAAGCCATTTTTATACCCTACCTGTTTACAAGTAAAAGGTATTGTGTACGTTATTTGAAACTAAATTTAACCAATTAGGTTTTTACCTTGTTTTTTTTTTATACCATGATGTAAACCTTATCGCTTTATTCTGTACACATGCATTTTAGGTACCAAAGGGTATGACGCCACCTTCTAGTTTTGTACTAGGGTAAAACAATTATTTGTTAGGTCCTCTTCCTTTGGGATGTTCCAGTACAGGCCTGTGAGAGTAATTTTCTTTTTGCTCCGATGGTAAAGCACTCATCTGTATCAATTTTGACGGCTTTTTTATTTGCTTAAGCCAAAACTTATTTTAGTGAATGCAAAGGTTACGGGACACTTAGCATAAGTTATCAGGGTTATATAAAAATTATAGGCCAATTTAGGCTATATAACTGCTATAATATTTGTGCTTACTTCATACTGAGATAGATAGATAGGTAGGTAGATATGTGTATGAATGATGTGGTACATATTATTAATATGCTACGTATATATACTAGGCAGCATATGTTAGTCAACACCTCCGTCACCTCCCCACGCAGTGTTCTAGGCCAAAGCCTGAAGGTCCACAGCCCTGTTCATGAAAAAGAAAAAAAGAACAGATCTGTATCTGTCCAGTAGCCAGCACAGTTCCCATCACTTACTGCGCCTGGCCGTGGCTCAGGGACATCCCCACCCATGACACTTGTCCACTTGTCACAGTCATGTTTAAATTCCTTGAAACGGCCATTCATGGCTTTCTGGATGTCCCGAATGCTGTAGGCACAGACAGCTGAGACCTGCCCGCCGTCCCTGAAGGAGAAACAGAAAGGGAGGTTAATTAGCTGTAAGAGAAGCTTTGAGCAGATTGTCAGGGGAGAATCCTCAGACTCTGAGTGGCACCATGGAATGATTTGGGTGAAGTTAAATAAGGAGGGTGGCCCATACAACCTCTCAAGTTTCTATTTAGCATATCAAAAAGAAGATTTAGAGGTGACTTGATTACAGCGTATAAATACCATCATGGAGGAAAAATGCCAGGTACTAAAGGGCTCTTTAATCTAGCAGAGAAAAGCATAACAAGACTCAATGTCTAGATGCTGGAGGAAGATAATTCAAATCAGAAGTTAGGGACAATTAAAAAAACCAAAGAGAGATTAGCCATTGGACCAAAGTATCATGGGAAGTGGTGAATTCTCCAGCTCTTGATGTTTTCAGATCAGTACCGGATGCCTTTCTGGAAGGTGTGCCTTAGTCAAACACAATACAGGGGTAACTGAGTGAAGGTAATGGCCTGTGATATACAGAAGGTCACAGTAGGTGATCTAATGGCCCCTTCTGGCCTTAAACTCTATGAATCCAGTTATAGGCATTATCAGTAGATATGTACTTTGGCGAAATTCACTCATGAGCGGTAAGACCATTACTATCTAAGATATTTAGATAAGTGACTGAAAAATTGCTCTCCTGAACTATGCACCAGATCTCAAAGCTAGGGCAAAAGTGATGCTATGAAGGTAAGAATTGCGCTCTGCATATTTCTACACTGAGGACATTACAGAAGGCAAGCCTTTTAAGACATCTTGGTTGCAATGGGATGGGATATCTGCTAACCCATAGCATGTTCCTACAGAGGATTTGACCCAGTGGGATCTATCTATCAGGAGGAAATAGCCTGTCCCTTAACTCTACTTGGGGGATTATGAAAAGATTTTGTTCCATTAGGTAGCAGTTAGGAGCACTTTTAATGTCATGCATATGCTTGTGTCAGGGTGTTCGCTAACCTCTATTGAAGGGGAAAGATTTGGGGAAGACAAGTGAAAATCAGTAACCACATTAGGGAAGAAATTGGGGTGTGGGCCCATTACCCAATTGCCTTCAGGGAAGGCTGTGTAAGTAGGGCTCAGCAGTAAAGGATGGGGCTCTCTAATTCTCCTGGCAGATGTGTCACCATAAAGCATTGTAACAGTAGATGCAGAAGAGCTGGCACAGGCAAAAGCAGCTTCCCATGTCAAATCCAGGGGTTCCCAAGTATCAGACCTACATATCACAGTGTGGCACTGTCAGCAGAACTCGGGCCTGGTCTTGTTTGATAAAATGGTTATTTTCCTATATTGTAGTTGTTGTACTTCAAGATGTGTTGTGTCTCTCTTCTCCTTCGGTGTGGGTGCACCCAGTGTGCTCAAGCCAAAGAGTTCATGACACAGCATGTGCCTGCACCTCCCAACTAGGGTTGCCAGGTGTCCAGTTTTCGACTGGAAAGTCCAGTGAAAAAGGGGACCAGACACCAAAAGTCCGATTACTGTGGGCGGGGGAGGAAGGCACCAGGTCATCAACCTGCACCAGCCCCTGCTCAGCCGGGGCTGTCTCCTACCTGCATCACATCAGGCTCCACATCAGGCTGCAGCTCCTGTCCCAGCCCCAGAACAGAGAGAGCCCAGCTGGGGAGAGGGAGGGAGGTGGAGAGGATTGAGCAACCAGGAAGGGGGAGAGCAGTGAGTGATGGGGGAAGAGGCAGGACAGGGGGCAAGGCCTAGGGGGAAAAGAGGTGGGGCGGGGTGTGTGTGTCTGGTTTCCAAAAATTAGAAAGTTAGCAACCCTACTCCCCATGCCATGGGCCAAGGGCATAAATGGTGGAGTCCCCGATTCCCTTTCAGTTCCTTCACACCAGAATCATGATGAGATAGACTCCAAAGACGAGGGGAAGGAGGGTAGGCTGTGGGCTCTCACACAGTCATAATGCAGTTAAGTAACAGATTTTTCTTCTTTATGTGATTGCACACATCCATTCCACGTAGATGACACCCAAGCAGTGCATCATGGTGGTGGGGCCTGGAGTCAATTTGAAAAGGGATTGAACCATTGCTCTCCTAAAGTCAAGTCAGCTCTGGAGGCTGCAATAATCACATAATGCTTGGCAAAAATGTGCCTCGAGGACCATGTCTCTGCTTTACAGATGTCCTCTATAGGCAGGGCTGACAAGAGGGGGGGAAGCCGGTACAAATTACCAGGGCCTGGCGGTCCGGAAGGGGAGCCCGGGGGCCTGGCTCCCCCACCCCCCTATTGGCTCTGTTTAGCTGGTCCGCCCTTGCTGGGGGGCCCAAAAAAAATTTTTCATTGGGGCCCGAACCCGCTCTCGGTGGCCATCTATAGGTACATCTCTCAACAAAGTCAGGCAAGTTGCTTGGGCTGTGGTAGAATGCGCTGCCACTCTTGGAGGACATAAGGTGTTAGCTAGCTCATAAACTAGGGTTGCCAGCCCTCCAGGATTGTCCTGGAGTCTCCATGAATTAAAGATTAATCTGTAATTAAAGATTATGTAATGTGATGAAATCTCCAAGAATATGCCCAATCAAAATTGGCAACCCTACTCATAACATGAGATTATCCAGCGAGAAATTTCCTGGGCTGAAACTGCCTGACCCTTTATCCATCCTGGATGGGATATACCGTATATACTTGTTTATAAGCCGAATTTTTTTTAGTAAAAAAGGGAAGCACCAGAGACGGGGGTCGGCTTATGAACGGGTATAGAGAGGGAGAGGTGGGACACAGCCCCCCCTTCCCCCAACAGAGGGAGCAAGGAGAGGCAGCACAGCCGGCAGAGAGAGAAGGGAAGAGGCAGGGCCAGAGTCTCTCCGCTTCTGGCCATGCCGCTCTCCCCCACCAGCCTCCGAAGCAGCTGCAGCTCCGGGGCTGGCAGGCTACAGCCGTGCCGCTCGGTCCCGCCCCCCAGAGCAGGCTGTGGCCGCGCCGGCCAGGCACCGGAGCACGCTGGGCCATGCTGCCCTGCCCGGCCCAGCCCGCTGGAACATGCTGCGGCCATGCCACCCGGTCTGGCCCACCGGAGCAGGCTGTGGCCGCGCTGCCCAGCCTGCCAGAGCAGCTCCAGCCAGGTCAGAGACATCCTCCCCTAGCCCTCCCCAGATAAGGTGGGAAGGGATGGGATGGGGAGAGTGTGGGGGGTCCTCGGCTAGAGGTGGGGTCTTGTGGGGGGTAGTCACAGGGGTTACTCCCCTGACTCCCACCTTCTCCCCCCAACCCCCCAAAATTTCCCCACCAGTTGCTGCCCCAAGCCGTCAGGGTAAGCAGCTGGCGCGCCGGGACACTTCGTTTACTTAGGTTTACCTCCGTGTCTGTGGACGCTCGAGGTAAACAAACCAGCGGCTTATCCTGATGGCCCGGGAGCCA
The DNA here is from genome assembly GCF_011386835.1 of Chrysemys picta bellii. Lineage (NCBI taxonomy): Eukaryota > Metazoa > Chordata > Testudines > Emydidae > Chrysemys > Chrysemys picta. The sequence continues at coordinate 142,214,778 of NC_088795.1, read as the reverse complement.
AAGTTTGCTGACCCCTGAATTATAGGGTCAGCTTATGAACGAGTTATAAAAATTTTCCATTTTTACTTATCCATCGGGGGGGAGGGGTGTCGGCTTATAAACAAACTGGCTTATGATCGAGTATATACGGTAAATAGATGTGGTCTATATAAAAAGAGGACACAACAAACATCTAGTGTAGGGAGTCTCTCCTCATCCTTATGCATACACTTCTCAGGGAAAAGGTAGGCAGATGGATTGCCTGGTTATGGTGGGAGCTGGACACCACCTTCATTAGAAATTCCAGATGTGGTTTCATTGAGACTTTGTATTTATAGAATGTGGTATGGGGGACCTGCCATCAGGACTTGCAGCTCTGCCCACTTCTCTTGCCCACGTGATAGCCACCAGGAAGGACACATTTGCTAATGGGTGGGCTAAAGAGCAGGTCGCCATTGGCTCAAATGGAGGCCCTATCAGAGCAGATAATACAAGGGTCAAGTCTCAAGGAGGAACCAGAGCCCCGATAGGAGGATGAGTTCTATTTATCTCTTTTTAAAAATCCAGCCTCCATGGAGTTAGAGAAAATTGACTGCACCTGGTTAGGAGGGTAGATAGCCAAGATTGCAGCTAAGTGTACTTTTAGTGAGCTAGTAGACAGTCACATTCCTTAAGATGTAGGAGATATTCCAAGACAATTTAGAATTTTGTTCCTGAGGGAAGTTATGACTCTCAGATCAAAATGTTTCCCCTTATAGAGCTAAGTACTCAAAGTAGATGTTTTTCTGCTGTTCTATAGAATACTTTGCACAGCCATCCGACAGCCAAGCCATCAGGTGGACGCTGTTGGGATTTGGGTGAAGGACTTGATGGTCATGCAGGCATACTGTGTCTTTGTCTGGGAGAAGCATTAGAGGTCATTGAAAAGAGAATTTTTGTAGGTTGGAGAACCAGTGTTGCCTCAGTCAAGCTGGGGCAATCAGAATCACATGGGATGACCTTGGGAACGAGCGGTACTGGGGAAAAACGTATGTCAGACTCAACTCCCAGGGAAGGAGGAACGCATCTGCAAGGGATCTGGGGCTGTGACCTACTCTGAAACAGAACTGATGGCATTCTGCTTGCTCTTGTAGCAAATACGTCCATATGGAGAAGTCCCCAAATGAAGAAGATTAATCTGATTATACTCGTTTCAAAAACCACTCGAGGTCTTCCCAAAGCATCCGGCTGACACGGTCTGCGGTTCCAAGGACAGTCACTGATGCAGAGTGATCAGTAAACTGGGCACAAGCAAACAATAAACATTTGAACACAATGAAACGTAAATGGATCCATCTAGGAACAAAGAACATCGGCCTTACTTACAGGATGGGGAACTCTATCCTGGGAAGCAGTGACTGAAAAAGATTTGGGGGTCATGGTGGATAATCAGGTGAACATGAGCTCCCAGTGCAACACTGTGGCCAAAACAACTAATGTGATCCTGGATTATGTAAACAGGGGAATCTCAAGTAGAAACAAAGAGGCTATTTTACCTCTGTATTTGGCACTGGTGCAACCGCTGCTGCAATATTGTGTCCAGTTCTGGTGTCCACAATTCAAGAAGGATGTTGATAGAATCATAGAGTATCAGGGTTGGAAGGGACCTCAGGAGGTCATCTAGTCCAACCCCCTGCTCAAAGCAGGACCAATTCCCAACTCAATCATCCCAGCCAGGGCTTTGTCAAGCCAGACCTTAAAAACCTCTAAGGAAGGAGATTCCACCACCTCCCTAGGTAACCCATTCCAGTGCTTCACCACCCTCCTAGTGAAAAAGTTTTTCCTAATATCCAACCTAAATCTACCCAACTGCAACTTAAGACCATTACTCCTTGTTCTGTCATCAGGTATCACTGAGAACAGTCTAGATCCATCCTCTTTGGAACACCCTTTCAGGTAGTTGAAAACAGCTATCAAATCCCCCCTCATTCTTCTCTTCTGCAGACTAAACAATTCCAGTTCCCTCAGCCTCTCCTCATAAGTCATGTGCTCCAGCCCCCTAATGATTTTTGTTGCCCTTTGCTGGACTCTTTCCAATTTTTCCACATCCTTCTTGTAGTGTGGTGCCCAAAACTGGACACACTACTCCAGATGAGGCCTCACCAATGTCGAATAGAGGGGAACGATCACGTCCCTCGATCTGCTGGCAATGCCCCATCTTATACAGCCCAGAATGCCGTTAGCCTTCTTGGCAACAAGGGCACACTGTTGACTCATATCCAGCTTCTCGTCCACTGTAACCCCTAGGTCCTTTTCTGCAGAACTGCTGCCTAGCCATTCGGTCCCTAGTCTGTAACAGTGCATGGGATTCTTCTGTCCTAAGTGCAGGACTCTGCACTTGCCCTTGTTGAACCTCATCAGGTTTCTTTTGTCCCAATCCTCTAATTTGTCTAGGTCCCTCTGTATCCTGTCCCTACCCTCCAGCGTATCTACCACTCCTCCCAGTTTAGTGTCATCTGAAAACTTGCTGAGAGTACAGTCCACACCATCCTCCAGATCATTAATGAAGATATTGAACAAAACCAGCCCCAGGACTGACACCTGGGGCACTCCACTTGAAACCGGCTGCCAACTAGACATGGAGCCGTTGATCACTATGAATTGGAGAGGATTCAGAGAAGAGCCATGAGAAGGATTAGAAAACATGCCTATAGTAAGAGGCTCAAAGAGCTCAATCTATTTAGCTTAAGAAGAGAAATTTAAGGGGTGACTTGATTACAGTCTATAAGTATCTACATGGGAAATAAATATTTGATAATGGGGACTTCAATCTAGCAGAGAAAGGTCTAAGACAATCCAATGGCTGGAAACTGAAGCTGGACAAATTCAGGACTGGGAATGAGGAGCTAATTAACAGTGAGAATAACCAAACATTGGAACAATGTATTAAGGGTCAGGCTGGATTCTCCATCACAGGGTATTTAAAAATCAAGATTGGATGATTTTCTAAAAAAATATGCTCTAGGAATTATAGTTGGGAAATGCTATAGCCTGTGTTATACAGCAGATCTGACTAGATGGATCTCAGTAGCTCCTTCTGGCCTTGGAATCTATGAATGTATCACCACTGTAGTCTTCAGTGACCACTCATGTTGGTCCCATATCTTCCTACTGACAGAGTCCCTCTGTGCATTCTTTTCCACAGCCAGATGCAGAGTTGGTGAATAAGAACAAGGCACAAAGGTAAAGGAGTTAAGGTCCATTAAGGCTCTGACCTCTAGCACATTAAGGTGGAGTTTTGCTTCCCATTGGTTCCATAATCCATGCATCTCTAGGTATTGACATGCACTTTCTAGTCCAGATTGGAGGCATCTGTTGTGTTAATGGGCTTAGAACAGACAGGCACGATGTACGTGAACATAAGAACGGCCATACTGGGTCAGACATATGGCCCATCTATCCCAGTATCCCATCCTCCAACAGAGGCCAATACCAGGTGCCTCAGAGGGAATGAACAGAACAGGTAATCAACAAGTGATCCATCCCATATCCCCCCCACTCCCAGCTTTTGGCAAACAGAGGCTAGGGACACTTCAGAGCATGGTTTTGCATCCCTGCCCATCCTGGCTAATAGCTCTCCTAAGACCCACTGTCAGGCGCTGCCTCCCATAATCAGGCCTAGTGGTTGGAGCATGGGCCGCAGCTAGGAGTAAGGTTGGGCCTCAGCCAACGGTGGTCCTGGAATCAAGATCTTGGTACAGGCCAGGGTCAAAACTGAGATCAGAGTCATAGCCAAACCAGAATCTAAATCGTAGCCAGAGTCCAGGTGCAGGCCAGAGGTCGAAGCTGGGTAGTCAGAGTCCAAAGACACACCAAACTGATACCGGAGCCAGAGTCCAGATACGGGCTGATGGTCAAAAATGGGTAGTCAGAGTCCGAGGGTTTGGGGGGTGATCAGGAGGTAGAGGCCAGGCTGGAGCGAGGTTAGTGCAGGGCAAGGACAATGCTGGGGCAGAAGCAGGCTGGGAATTACTGGAGTCTGGTGTACTCCAGGCAGCAGGAGGGTTCTTGGCCAGGTAGCGCTGTTGCTCAGATGGATCTGCAGCTCTGCTGGGGTTGTGGAAATACCTGACCCTGGGTTCATTTGACCCAGGCTCTGCTCAGTGATAGGTTGTTAATTAATACCTGAGTGCTGAGTCACCACAGCAGCTGGGTGAGGAGCCCTGGTTTGGCTGTGAGTTTGCCTCACGCCCCTGAGCTGAGTCCAAGCAGTCTTCAGCCCGGTAAGAGCCCGAAGGACCCTCTCGCCGGGTAAGACAGCTTTTTCCTAATTGAATCCAAACACTCTCCAATGAACATGACTCTCAGACAGTTGGGAGAAGTCAAGCCTGATCCTGATTTGCAGGTCCAGGCTGTGAAACAAATGGCAAGTTTGGGCTATGGAGCCTGACCCATCTTTTATCAGACAGCCATCTAGGTAGGGAAAGACGTGGATCCCCTGATGGCTGAGATGGGTACTTTGTGAATGCCCTTGGAGCCATGGACAGCCAAAAGGGAAGTACTTTGTGCTGGTAATGCCTCTGTCTCACTCAGAATTTTAGCTATCCACAGTACATCTTCCTGATGGCCCCGTGGAAAGAGGAGTCAAGCTGAGAGCCGGGTACCAGTCTCCTTGTGACAGAGGAGGATGATAATTTCCCAAGGTGAGAATCCTTAACTCTGAGATCCCGATGAACTTGTTTAGCCTCCTGCATTCCAGGATGGGTCTCGGACCATCCATGGTATTGGGATTGAGAAAGTACAGGGAATAGAAGCCCTTCCCCTGATATTCCTGAGGGACCTCTGTCAGAGATCTAGTTGTGCTTGCCTTTTGGAGGGACCCAACCACTGAATCCCATGTGCTTTTAGCTTGCTGACCTGTGCAGAGTTTAGACACTGTCCCCCGTTTTCGGCCTCTCCACATGCCATCCAGGGGCAGATTGCAAGTCTGACATGTCTCGACAGTGCAGACACACAGGACCCAATTGCTTAGATCCTAAAATTAGGGCTGTCCCCCTTGCAGTTCTAGCATGTTCCCTGAATCCCACCAAAGGTGTGAGCCTTCTGGTTTACAGTTTACATATTCAGGGGTATGTAGATAAACTTCCACTGTGGCCATGACCTTGGTGAAGACATGTGGAGTTGCCCAAAGGTAGGATTCTGTATTGATAGTGTGATGATCCTACTAGGAATCTCAGGTATTTTCTGTTAGTTGGATGAATGGAAATGCAAACATAGGCATCTTGTAGGGTAAGAGCTGTAAACCAGTCAAGATGATCCAAAGAGGAGGTTACAGAAGCAAGAGTAACCGTTTGGAATTTGAAATGATGGACAAAGGGTTTGAGACTCTGAAGATTGAGGATAGGTCTCCACACCCCTTTCTTCTATTCCTACTATTTTGTGATCAATAAGAAGCCCTTGCCCTGAACTCTAGGGGCACTTCCTTCTACTGCTGCCAATTGTAGGAGGACGTCTACCTCCTGCTCCAACAGTCATGAGAAGGGTCCCTGAGGAGGGACAGGAAGGGGGTGGGGGAGCAGGAGAACAGCCTGCAACTGGACGTTCACTATCTCAAGGACGCACCAATCCAAACTTATCCCAGCCCAAGTTTCCTGAAAATATGAAAGGCAGTTGCCAAAGGGGAGGGGCAGGGGAGAAGGGTCCAGTCAGGCTCTCAAGATATGCAACAAATGTTTTGCATGCTTGATGCTCCGTGGAGCAGCCAAGGAGGAGAGGGCAGAAAATCTCCTGCGGTGAAATCTCTACCCATTCCTCAGAGGCTCAGGTGATCTTTGCTGTGGGTAGTACTGGGACAAGGGTCTTTTTGTCTGTAGAAAGGCTACTACCTATACAAAGTAGCAATAGACAGCACCAAAGAGAACAGGGTTTCTCTTGAATTTTTAAGCGTGTGAAGTGCCTTGTTTGCACTGCTGCTGAATAAATCACTGCCCTCAAAACAGAAGGTCCTCTGTGGTTACTTGAACCTTTAGGGATTCCAGATGCCTGAAGCCAGAAAGATCTCCTCACTGAGACGGCAGTGGGCAGAGTTCTTGCTGCCACATCAGACACATCCAACACAGCTTGAAGCGATGTCCTGGCACCGAGTTGGCCTTCGGAAATGAGGCTCTTCAGCTCCTCTTGGTGTTCTTTTGGTAGTTTGTCTACCAACTTGGAGAGTCTATCCCAATTAAGGAGTCATATTTTGGGAGCAGTGGTTGGCTATCCTCATCTCTATATTTCCTGTTGAATAGACCTTCCAGCCAAAAAGGTCTAATTTCTTTGTGGAAAATTTGGAAAGAGTCCAGCAAAGGGCAACAAAAATTATTAGGGGGCTGGAGCACATGACTTATGAGGAGAGGCTGAGGGAACTGGGATTGTTTAGTCTGCAGAAGAAAAGAATGAGGGGGGGATTTGATAGCTGCTTTCAACTACCTGAAAGGGGGTTCCAAAGAGGATGGCTCTAGATTGTTCTCAGTGGTACCAGATGACAGAACAAGGAGTAATGGTTTCAAGTTGCAGTGGGGGAGGTTTAGGTTGGAAATTAGGAAAAACTTCCTAATTGTCAGGGTGGTTAAGCACTGGAATAAATTACTTAGGGAGGTTGTGGAATCACCATCATTGGAGATTTTTAAGAATAGGTTAGACAAACACTTGTCAGGGATGATCTAGATAATACTTAGTCCTGCCATGAGTGCAGGGGACTGGACTAGATGACCTCTCAAGGTCCTTTCCAGTCCTATGATAAGCACACAGGGATAAAATCAGAAAAGCTAAGGCACAAAATGAGTTACACTTAACAAGGAACACAAGAGGCATTAAGAAGAGGTTCTATAAATACATTAGGAGCAAGAAAACAACAAAGGAAAGTAAAGTATAGGTCCACTACTTAGTGGGGAAGGAGAGCTAATAATGGATTACATTGAGAAGGCTGGATATGCTTAATGGCTATTCTGCCTTAGTCTTCCCTAAAAAAGTTAATTGTGATCAGAAGCTTAACACAATTAACAACAAGCTGCAAGGAACACAAGCCAGAATAGGGAAAGAACACATTAAAAAATATTTATATCAATCATCAAGGCCTGATGAAATTCTCTCTAGGGTACTTAAGGAATTAGCTGAAGCAATCTTGGAACCCATAGTGATTATCTTTGAGAACTCATGCAGGATGTCCCAGAAGACTGGAGAAGGGCAAATATAGTATCTATCTTTAAAAAGGGGAACAAAAAGGACCTGGGGAATTATAGACCAGTAAGCCTAACTTAAACATCTGAAAAGATATTAGAGCTAATTATTAAACAATCAATTTGTAAGCACCCAGAGGTTATAGCTAACATGAATATGTCAGGTAATTTATCATGTAATTTCCTTTCACAGCGTTAGTGCCCTAGTGCAGTGGTTCTCAAACTTTTGTACTGGTGACCCCTTTCATATACCAAGCCTCTGAGTATGATCCCCCTTATAAATGAAAAACACTTTTAAATATATTTAACACCATTATAAATGCTGGAGGCAAAGCGGGGTTTGAGGTGGAGGCTGACAGCTTGCAACCCCCCCATATAATAACCTTGCGACCCCCTGAGGGGTCCCGATCCCCAGTTTGACAACCTCTGCTCTAGTGGGTGGGGGGAAGCTATAGGCAGCCCGTTGCAGCTAGTTGGTGGAGGCTTGGATCCAGGGTGGATCAGCAGCTCCCCATCAGCTCCCTGTTCCCCTAAGTTCCCTGTGCGGCAGCTGCCCAGCAGGCTATCAATTGCCGGCAGTTCAGCTGTCCTTTCCCCCACTGCCCTGTGCTGCTCCTGCCCTCTGCCTTGGAGCTGCTCCCGGGAGCCTCCTGCTTACTGTGCGGGTGGGAAGGGGAAGAAGGGGGCTAATGTCAGGGTGTCCCCCTTCCCCCTGCTCCTGCCCCACATTTACCCCATCTCCATAGAGCAGGCGGGGGAGCGGGGGACACGACAGGGCTCAGGATGGAGGGAGCTTGCTCGCAGCAGCTGCTGTCTCAACTTGCTGATCTAATTTAAAAAGGCAATGTACTTAGAGTGGGGTCAGCGTACTTAAAGGGGCAATGTGCATCTCCCTCTCACACATGGTGCGTGTCTCTGTCTGCCATGCTGTCTCCCTTCCCTCCATTTGTGCTGCCTTGTAGAGTGTGAGGCTACATTAGCAACAATGTGTTATCCCTTGAGGGCTCAGCCAAGTGCAAGCTCATCGTTTAGCAGTAAGGCATTCCCTGGGAAATATCCTACCCTCTTCCACCCTCTGACTCCACCACCTCAACCAAGCTTCACAATCATCGTTGCTGTGTACAGTATTAAATTGTTTGTTTATAACTTATACTGTGTATAAATATATATAATATAGTCTTTTGTCTGATGAAAAAAATTTCCCTGGAATCTAACCTCCCTCATTTACATTAATTCTTATGGGAAAATTGGATTCGGTTAACATCGTTAAAGTCGCATTTTTCAGGAACATAACTACAACGTTAAGCGAGGAGTTACTGTATAAGGTGGGTGCACCACTGGTTGAAAGACCAAACTCAAAGAATAGTTATCAATGGTTTACTGTCAAACTGGGAGGACGTATCTAGTGGGTCCCCACAGGGATCTGATACTACTGAATATTTTCATCAATTACATCAATAATGGAGAGGAGAATATGCTCATACAATCTGTGGATGACACCAAGCTGGGAGGGGTTGCTAGCACTCTGGAGGACAGGACATTTCTTAAAATGACCTGGAGAACTTAGAAGATTCGTGTAAAATCAGCAAGATGAAATTCAATAAAGACAAGTGCAAAGTACTACACTTAAGAAGGAAAAATTAAATACACAAATACATCTCAAATGCACAGCTACAAAACAAGGTAGGCAGTAGTACTGCAGAAAAGGATCTGGGGTGGATCAGCAGCTCCCCATCATAAATTAAATCTGAGCCAACAATGTGATGCAGTTGAGAAAAAGACTAATATTCTGGGGTGTACTGACAAGAGTGTCATATGTCAGACACAGGAGATACACATCCTGCTCTGCTTGGCACTGGTGAGGTCTGAGCTGGAGTACTGTGTCACATATGTTAAGGGCTGTTATAAAGAAGACTGTGATCAATTGTTCTCCAAGTCCACTGAAGGTGGGACAAAAAGTAATCCGCTTAATCTGCAGCAAGGGAGATTTAGGTTTGATTTTGGGGAAAACTTTCTAACTCTAAGGGGAGTTAAGCTCTGGAACAGGAGTCCAAGGGAGGGCTTGGAATCTGCACCACTGGAAGTTTTTAAGAACAAGTTAAACAAACATCTGCCAGGGATGATCGAGGCACAGTTGGTCTGGCTCCTAGTAAGGGGCTGAACTAGATGACATCTCAAGGTGCCTTCCAGCCCTATATTTTTATGATTCTATGATATTAGAACATCCTCTAGTATTGTGGAGAGATGATGCGGGGGGGCTCTAGGAAAAAAGGAAACAGATGAAAAGTTTTGGATTTTGGTAAGGGAGGGTTGTTTTTATAAAGCCAACAAGGAGAGGAAACCTAACTCAACTAACTCTACCTACTCTAACACTAATTATAGACATTAGTAAGGTAATAGTTAAGTCGCACAAAGCAAGGGAATGAACACTGCAGGGATTCTGTCTCACAGCCAAGGGCTTTAAGGAACTTAGCAGTGGCTGAGCCCACTCAACCTTATATGCCTTCAGTTACTGGGGGAAATGCAAGGACATCAGGGTGCTCGCCTGGCCCCAATGGACACTGCTATTGCACACACGGGTCGTGTGTGTGTGTGTCAAGAGTGGAATCTGTGTGGACAGTCACTCAGAGAGAAACCGAAGTTCCCCGAAACAGTGTTTCCAGATTAAAATGATCTGAGCTACACACAAGATGAACAGCCGTAACTAGGAGTGAAGAGAATAAAAGCAGTCAATGGACCAAAGGACCAGGATGCTCCCACTTACTGCTTTAGCATCTGTAAGGAAGTGAGAAGTTGTGAGGATTTTGCCTCCTTAATTCTATCCTTGCATTGCTTGAGACGATATACACTTGGCTCTGCTGGCAGAGATGTCCACAGGGACACAGACTTGGTGTGCAGAGCACAGCCATATCACAAGACTGAGGATCACTCTCCTTTGCATCTCCACTTTCCATTCAATGTGCACCTGCCGGAGCCAGAAAAGGCACTCACCTCTGGGCTGAGAAGATACCATAGAACACTGCAGAAGTCCCGTTTACAGAGTGCAAGGTAAATACATCCTTCAGTAAATTGAAGTTGGTTCCACTCTCTGGATCCAAGCAAACCAGCTGGGTCTTTAGGAAAGTTGTCCACCGCTTCTGCAGGGTCTTCAGGCCTCCCAAGTCCCCCTAGAGAGAGAGCAGAAAGGAGACATTTATACTCAGGAAAAAGAGGATTCATCTGCTGCTCTCAGCTTCTAGCAAGAGCTTATCTTAACTCATCCAAGCATCTTGGGTATTCTTCTGTTCAAGCATTAGCACTGTGCTTTCACTAGGGGCTTCTATGACCAGCAGGTCCATTCCAGTGTCCTCAAACACAGAAGGAGGCAGCCCCAAGATTAGGGCAGGATATGTATACAAAGTCAGACTGGAAATAAAGCATACATTTTTAACCATGAGGGACGTGATGGATTCTCCATCATTGACAAATTTTAAATCGAGATTGGTTGTTTTTCTAAAAGATCTGTTCTGGGGATTATTTTGGGGAAGTTCTATGGTCTGTGTTATACAGGAGATCAGACTAGATCACAATGGTCTCTTCTGGCATTGGAATCTACAAAATATATTGGAATGACAGAGTAGGGAAATGGCACTATATGTAAAAGAAAGCAGAGAGTCATATATAGTGAAAATCTCAAATAAACCAGACTGTACCATAGAATGCCTATGGATATAAATCCCCTGGTTGAATAATAAGAGTTTAACAGTAGGAATATACCACCAATAACATAACCAGGATGGTGATGGTGAAATGCTCTCGGAGAGTAGAGAAGCTCCAAAACCAGAAAACCCAATGGTAATGGGGGATTTCAACTATCCCCATAGTGACTGGGTACATGTCACCTCAGGACAAGATGCAGAAATAAAGTTTCTAGACCTCATTACTGACTGCTTCTTGGAGCAGCTAGTCCTGGAACCTATAAGGAGGGAGGCAATTCTTGATTTAGTCCTCAGTGGAGCACAGGATCTGGTTTAAGAGGTGAATATCGCTGAAATGCTGGGTAATAGCAACCATCATGTAATTATATTTAACATCCTTTTGGGGGGAAAATACCAAAGAAACCCACCACGGTAGCATTTAACTTCAAAGAGGGGAATGACACAAAAATGAGGATTGTTAAACAGAAATTAAAAGGAATAATCGCAAGAATAAAATGCCTCCAAGCTCCATGGAACTTTTTAAACATATCATAATAGAGGCTCAATTAAATGTATAGCCAAAATAGAAAATGCAATAAAAAACAACAACACGCAGATCAAAAAAAATGCCACCATGGCTAAACAACAGAGTTGAAGAGGTGGTTAGAGACAAAAAGGAATCCTTTAAAAATTGGAAGTTAAATCCTACTGAGGAAAACAAAAAGGAGCATAAATTCTGGCAAGTCAAGTGTCGAAGGAAAATTAGGCATGCCAAAAAAGAATTTGAAGAGCAACTAGCAAAAGAGACAAACTGACAGCTAGGGTGACCATATATCCCAATTTTATAGCGACAGTCCCAATATGGTGCTTTGTCTTATATAGGAGCCTATTACCTCCCACCCCCATCCCAATTTATCTGGTCACCCTACTGACAGCAAAGAATTTTAAGTACATCAGAAGCAGGAAGCCTGCCAGACTGATTGGCAGTGGGGCCACTGGCTGATTGAGGTGCTAAAGGAGGCTTAAGGAAGACAAGGCCATTGCGGAGAAACTAAATGAATTATTTACATCCGCCTTCACTGCAGAGGATGTGAAGGAGATTCCCACAGCCAGGCTATTTTTGTTAGGTGACGAATCTGAAAAACTGTCCCAGACTCAGGTGTCAATCAAGGTGGGTTTGGAACAAATTGATCAGTTAAACAGTAATGTCACCTGGACCAGATGGCATTCATTCAAGAGTTCTGAAGGAATTCATACAAGAAATTGCAGAACTAATAACTTATTGCTTAAATCAGCTTCTGTACCAGATGACTGGAGGATAGCGAATGTAATGTCAATTTTTTAAAAAGGCTTCAGAGGCGATCCTGGCAATTACAGGCTGGTAAGCCTAACTTCAGTACTAGGCAGATTGATTAAAACTATAGCAAAGAACAGAATTATCAGGCTCACAGATGAACATATGTTGGAGAAGAGTCAACTCAGCCTTTTGTAAAGGGAAATCATGCCTCACCAATCTACTACAATTCTTTGAGAGTATCAACAAGCACACATACAGGTTGATCCAATTAACACAATGCACTTGGACCTTCAGAAAAACTCTGACAAGTTCCAACACCAAAGGCTCTTATGCAAAGTAAGCAGTCATGTGCTGTTCAACATATTCATAAATGACCTGAAAAAGGAGTAAACAGTGAGGTGGCAAAATCTGCAGATGATACAAAATTACTCAAGATAGTTAAGTCCAAAGCAGACTGGAAAGAGTTACAAAGGGATCTCACAAAGCTGGGTGACTGGGCAACATAATGACAGATGAAATTCCATGTTGATAAATGCAAAGTAATTCATATTGGAAGACATAATCCCAGCTACACATACACAATGAGGGGGTCTAAATTAGCTGTTACCACTCAAGAAAGCTCTTGGAGTCATTGTGGATAGTTCTCTGAAAACATCTGCTCAGTGTGTAGTGGCAGTCAAAAAAGCTAACAATGTTATTACCTTTCCTAATGGTTCCTAAATCAGAAAATGTAATGCCACTATATAAATCCATGATATGCCCACACCTTGAATGACCATGCAGTTCTGGTCATCCCACTTCAAAAAAAGATATGTTTGAACTGGAAAAAGTGCAGAGGAGGGCAGCAAAACTGATTAAGGGTATGGAACAGCTGCTGTATGAGGAGAGATTAAAAAGACTTGAACTGCTGATTTAGAAAAGAGATGGCGGGGGGGGGGGTGCTCTGCTAGAGAATGGTGTGGAAAAAGTGAATAAACCACTCTCAACAGGCCAAGATAACAGAAAGAAAGTTTCAATTGGCAGAATACATAACCACCAGAGGCCGTATTAAATTATTGATGAATGATCTTGAATGCAAGCTTGTCAGATTTCACAAGCTACCCAAACTGGGCATGGTCTGTGTTACAGCTAACATAACATGTTAGACAATAGATAAGCATGTGTAGCTGTAGCTGTGTCAGTCCCAGGATATTAGAGACAATTCATATAGGAAAACAATAAAAGACAAAAACCACCCTGTCACTGGTGGATGAACACTTTTCACAAAGTGATCACCCTATATCTGACCTCTTAGTCCTCATCTTCAACGGAAACCCGCACAACATTTTCAAAAGACAAGCCTGGGAGCTTAAATTCACTATTCTGCTATACACTAAAAATCATGTACTGGACAGAGACACTGGATTTATGGGTTATTACAACAATCTGTAACTCACTAATACCCCCCCTCCCCCGCCGTTTTGTGTCAACAGACCACTCTACCTTGAATGGTCCCTTATAATACATGCTAACTTATGCTAAACAATCTGGTGCACATAGCATTTAGCTGTGATGCGGTAAGTACCTTTCCCAGTCCTGAAGCAGAGCTCTGAGGGACTCAAAAGCTTGTCTCTCTCACCAACAGAAGTTGGTCCAAAAAACATATTACCTCACCCACCTTGTCCCTCTAACAGATGAGCATTGAGCTTTGCAATACACAGACAGGCAGACTCCCTGATCATGGAATTTACAATGATAATGAAGGTAAAGCCACACCCTGCGCTGCACAGCAAGCTGGACTTAGATTCTGCAGGGGCACACTGGAAGGTTTGCAGTAAATGCAGATAAATTACAAATAAAGCATTTTTATTAAACATGGATGTGATCAGTAGTCAGAATGGCAACCTGTGTTCTTTATTTGTATATTATTTTAGAGCCTATAGAGCCTTTAGTACTGACAGATTGACTCCCGCCTCCGATCAGCCCATGATGCCATCCTGCACCACCCACTTGTAAATTTTCAAACAAGCACCTTCTGTGCTTTTTCCCATGCTACCTCTTGAGCATGGAAGGTGCTCCTCACAAACATCTGCAAAACGAACTCACTGTTCTCCTTCAAATGCCGTCTTAAAACTGCCGTGAAGCCTACAGAAATTTGACAATGTTTAGGCTGCTACTTCACTGATACCACTGTCTTTTGTGCTGACCAATACTGTCTCATTGTTTCCTTTTACTCCATCTGTATCCATCAGTCATCTCTCGTCTTAGACTTGCATTGTAAGCTCTTGGAGGCAGTGACAGCCTTTTGGGTCTGTATTTGCACCTAGCACAATGGGCTCTTGGTCCATGACTGGGCTCCTAGGCACTATGATAATATAAATAATGATAATAAATAAGAGCCGAATCACACATCAGAGCCCTGTTGTGCTGGGTGCTGCATAGACACAATGAGAGAGGCACTGTCCCACAGGGTTCGTAACTTAAGACAAGCAGGAACAGGTGGACATAAGCAGCTAAGGAAGTGGGGGAGGGCATACTGGGGTAACATAGCAGAAAGACAGTTACATATTAATTTTTAAAAGGTATTCAACACGCAATCAACTTTAATGACATTGGAAGACCCTGCCTAGCCCTTTAAGCTGGCTATTTACTATTGATGTCACAGCAGATGTGGGGCTTGGAAAGGGTCATGGAGGAGGATAGGACAGTCTTTATGGACTAGCTCGTGGAGGGAAGAGGAGCCATGGAGGAAAGCACAGAGATGCTTGTGGGAGACGCAGACAAGCAGGACATGGATGACGGCCCATATGATGGAGAGGAGGAGACTGCACGGGAGGCAATGCAGAGGAAATACAGGCAGGAATGTCCAGGTAAGCAGCATGAGCTGAGGACAGAGATCATGGAGAAGTAAGAGAAGATGAGGCTGAGAGGCAGGAGGGAGAACTAGGAGTTCAAAGGGAGCCCTCAAGGCTCAGCAGAAGCTGAACACGCTCTGCGGGTGCAGTGAGATAGGTTATTTTTGCAGTGGAGGTTTGGACAGAGACGAGAGGTGTGTGTGTGTGTCAGGGAGGCCAGAGAGGAAGAATTTGCTGTGGTGGAGGTGTGGATGGCCAAGGCCGGGACCAGAGTTTGGCTGTGTGGATGGAGAGGAGTGGACAGAATCTGGAGATACTAAACTGCGCTCTGCTGTGACAGAATCTGATCAGGGATGGAAGATGTTCTTCAGCAAAGAGAGCAGAGGGGCTCCAAGTCCACATGGACACCCCTGCCTCCAGGCGGTGGAAGGACATATTGTGCTCCTGACAGTGTTACGACAGTGAGATGTAAAAGTGAGGGGATGGCCATGTACCATCACTGCATATCCCATAGGCTCTTCTGGCAGAAGCAGGTTTCCAGTTCTGGTTGTGACAGTGCACCCCATAATGCTTTATGGGAATATGCTTATGAATGTACATATGACATAACTGGAATATGTTTTATGCTACATATGCCATGTAACATATCTCTGTAAAGGTTATGATCTACTAAATAGATTCATCCTATTTGTATGTATGTGTCATTTTTGTATTCAAAGTTATGAATATTGGCTATGTACTTGTTTAATTTTAAGTAGCCTCAGTGAAGCAGTTGGTCAGCTTCCTGAGAAAAGACTATTCTCAGTAAGTGCCCAATCAAGAAACACTTAAGCCAACAATGAACTTGGAGACAACAATCCACATATGAGCTTTCCCAGGCATGTGACCTGGCTGGTAAGGAACTCAGTCATGCATGGACATGTGACTTGCCCATGTGACTCCAAAACTCCATCTTGGAGCTGAATTCTGGATAAGAGAGAGGAGGGGGACCACCCACAAGAGAAAGTCTATTTAAGCCCCTGAAAACCTCTCCATTTTGTCTTCAGCTGGCTCAAGAGATAGTCTCTCTACACCCAAAGGTTACCTAAAAGAGACTGGAACAAAGGACAGTAACCACAGGGATGGGAGTGATTGCTGGACCCAGACTAGAAGGAGGCTAGTCTGTAAAAGAAGCTTACTGGAACATCTCTGACGGTGAGATTTCATCAGTAATCACTTTCTTACTGTATTAGGCATAGACTTGTATGTTTTATTTTATTTTGTCTCGTAATTTACTTTTTTCTGTCTGTCATTACTTGGAACCACTTGAATCCTACTTTTTGTATTTAATAAAATCACTTTTTACTTATTAATTAACCCAGAGTATGTATTAATACCTGGGGGGGAGGGGGTAAACAGCTGTGCATATCGCTCTATCAGTGCTATAAAGGGCGAACAATTTATGAGTTTACCCTGCATAAGCTTTATATAGGGTAAAACGGATTTATTTGGGGTTTGGACCCCATTGGGAGCGGGCATCTGCATGTTGGAGACAGGAACATTTCTTAAGCTGTTTTCAGTTAAGCCTGCAGCTGTTAGGGGACGAGGTTCAGACTTGGGTCTGTGTTTGCAGCAGATTAGTGTGTGTGGCTCAAACCAGGCAGGGCACTGAAGTCCTAAGCTGCCAGGGGAAACAGGCTCAGCGGTAGTCTCAGCACATCAGTTGGCAGTTCCCAAGGGGTTTCTGTGATCCAATCTGTCACACTGGTGTCCTGGCCGGAAAAGGGTAATTACTTTTTACCGCTTCCTGAGAGTGGCAGACATCCTCGGACTGGCAGGCAGCTTTCACCTTGCACCCTCCCTTCTGCATTGTGGAAGCCCTGGGGATTATACCTTGCAGACTCTGGCCACGCGTGGGACCTTCACTTGTTCATAGAAGTCATACTCTCTGGCTGTCTCCGTGAAGAAGAAATAGATTTTGTCATCCTCTCCACTCTCGCCCCCTCTCAGGAAAGTGGAGCCCACAAAGACTGGGTCTATGGATACAGGTGAGAGACAATCACAACAGGAAATGAACTATCGGAGGTTCAAATGCTGAACAAGGCAGATTCCACCCCACCCCCCCAGGTGACTACCACTGTTCCTGGGCAAAGGGCCAGTATATTGATATCATCCCTACCTGCCCTGGACACTCTCAGGGGCCAAGAGGAGGCAGGATTCACTTGGCATCTTCTCTGTGTCTCATCGGCCACTGATGGTCTCCAAGACTCCCACCCCCATCCCCCTCAGAAACCGCCATCTCCCCCCTTCTCTTTCTCTGTCCCCAGATCTGTTAGAGACTTAGCAAGGGCAGCATGTTGGACCCTGGACTTCAGAAAAGCAGACTGACTCCCTCAGGGAACTGATGGGCAGGATCCCCTGGGAGAATAACACAAGGGGGAAAGGAGTCCAGGAGAGCTGGTTGTATTTTAAAGAATCCTTATTGAGGTTGCAGGAACAAACCATCCCAATGTGTAGAAAGAATAGTAAATATGACAGGCGACCAGCTTGGCTTAACAGTGAAATCCTTGCTGATCTTAAACACAAAAAAGAAGCTTACAAGAAGTGGAAGCTTGGACAAATGACCAGGGAGGAGTATGAAAATATTGGTCAGGCATGCCGGAGTGAAATCAGGAAGGCCAAATCACACTTGGAGTTGCAGATAGCAAGAGATGTTAAGAGTAACAAGAAGGGGGGGAGGGATAGCTCAGTGGTTTGAGCATTGGCCTCCTAAACCCAGGGTTGTCAGTTCAATCCTTGAGGGGGCCATTTAGGGAATCTGGGGCAAAAATCTGTCTGGGGATTGGTCCTGCTTTGAACAGGGGGTTGGACTAAATGACCTCCAGAGGTCCCTTCCAACCCTGACATTCTATGATTCTGTGATTTCCATTGGTCACTCACCGTTCAGCCACGTCACTGAGATCTCTGTCCGGATGCGCTCCTCAAGGTTTCCTGTTGCTCTGGAGATGATGGGCTGTGTCCCCAGGAAGTTGCTGACAGTGGCAGCATACAGGACACCATCTAGAGGAAGGTCCAAGATGTGACAGGTGTGAAAGACACAAAGGACCAACGTGCAATGCAGGAAAAGAGATAGGGGAGGGGAAGGGAGTACACCGTGGCCAGGCTATAATGCAGAGCTGTGCCTGAACCTAGAAGGAAAATGTGCCAAATTGGGCTTTGGTGTAACATCTGGATGGCAAGGAGACGCTGGATTTTACCCCATTTTCCATCCAGGTTCAGCAGCTGGTTTAGAATGCTAGTGGCTACCACTTGTGGCCTCGGTGCTAACCCAGTCACGTGGCACCCTTCTCCAGGTGGAGATGGAAGAGAATCTTCCTAACCAAGTCAGTCACTGCACTCTGCCTGCCTACCCACGGCTCAAGCACAGGCAAGACATCGAGGACCAGGTTTGGGAGATTCTAGGTCATGGGGGCACCCTGGGCCTTGGTAGCCTCAGTCCTGGATGCTCAGGTCAGTGTATTTAAAAAGCATTCACTTTCAAACACTAAATGGTTCAAGGTGGTGCAGACCTCATGTGGCCCACGCCAGCTCCTGGAGTGGGCACCAGCAGATGCCGCTTTGTGATGTGCACAGTGTAATTTGTATCCCTCTCCAGCTCCGGGTCAGGACATGGATTATGGGGTTTTAAACGTAGGTCACCGGTTCCGTTCAGAGTAGATAGTAATCCCGGGAAGTCATTGCCCCCATGTAGTGACTCTGGGGAATGGAGGGCTGGTGCTTCTGTCCAGCTCCTAATAGACAGGTGTCCACATTGCCACTGTAACTAACCGGCCCGGCAAGCAGTCTCCGCAGAGGAGGCCAAGGACTGAATTCCCTTTACACCTGGACGGTGAGGGAAGTTTGTTTGCTTGCTGCTGCTACCCGCAACATGCTTCTTCCTTCCAGAGCCAGTCTTGCTCCCTGCACCGAGTTCCAGACCAAACCAAAATGCCGCTGACACTGCAACAAACGTACCGACCATTACGGCTGCTGACTCCTGCGTAGGCTCAAAGGGGCATTTCCCCCGGCCACTTTCCTGCCGCTCCACACTGCTGAAATTGGCCACTTTCTGCAATAAAAGCAGAGAAAGTTCAGCCACCCCGTTTGGGTTTGGGGAGGGGCTTACAGACACCATCCCACTGGGGGCTGTCTGGGGTGGGACAGGCTGATGTTAAGCTAGATTGTGTGGCCTCTCAATGGTGGAAGCCCCAGGACTTGTCCCCTCCCTTGTTTAACTTACTACAGCCAAGAGAGCATTTATTTTTTGCTGTAGTGCTTCGTTACAAAGGCCATTAACCACTCACTGGAGACCCCAATCCTTCCCTGGGTTCCTGCCTCATCACCACCCATCTCAGGACTGGAAATTTAATACATGGAGGGAATGTTCTGTGGTTAAAACACTGCCTGGGGCCTCAGGAAGGTTCAACCCCTGGTTCTGACATGGACTCCTGGCATGACCATGGGCAACTCACTTCCCTTTCTGCACAATGTGGATACTACTTCCATAGCTCACCAAGAGGCAGAGGGTGAATTCCTTACAGCCTCTGAGGGCTCGAATTAGAGTGATGAAGCCACAGAAAAGCCTCTCATTAGCTTTAGGTTCATCCTTCTTGATCTCTGCCCATTTCCCCAAGCAGGCAGCACTGGACTCTTCTCCTGGCCCATTCAACCCCCCCGCCTTATTCCCTCCCCCAACAGGCACTGGGCCCTTACAATGAAGCCGCACTGTGGATCAAAAGCAAAGGTCCCGCAGGTGAAGAGGTGGCTCTCATCAGCAAACTCCAGAATGCGGATGTAATTGTGACACTCTGCCTGCAGGGACAGAGCAAACAGTCATGACACAGGCACTGTGAAAAGCACAACCAGCCACTGATGTCAAGGATTGAGTGCAAGAGGAGAGAAGTGCATAGGCGCCGACTCCGTGGGTGCTCTGGGGCTGGAGCACCCATGGGGAAAAATTAGTGGGTTCTCTACACACACCGGCAGCCAAGCTCCCCACCCCACCCTGCCCTCCCTCACCTCACCTCCCAGCACGTCATGTCTCTGCTCCTCCCTCCCTCCCAGCGCTTGCCACTGTCAAAGAGCTGTAGTAAGCGCTGCGAGGGAAGAGGGAGAACGTGGCGCGCTCAGGGGAGGAGGCGGGGAAGAGGCGGGGCTGGGACAGGGATTTGGGGAAAGAGTCGAATAGGGGCAGGGAGGGGGTGGAAACAGGGTTGGAATGGGAGCGGGAGGGGGAGGAGTTGGGGCAGGGACTTTGGGGAAGGGATTGAAATGGGGGCAGGAGGGGGTGGGGTAGGGGTTGGAATGGGGGCAGGGCCAGGGGTGTCACGCACCCACTGGCGCCAGAAGTTGGCGCCTATGGAGGAGCGGACCCCTCTTACTCACGTAAGTAGTAATTGCAGGGTAGGCACTCACAGCCATGTCAGTAGGTGACATAACTACTCAGTTCCCCGCAGTAACCGACAACATGCTGGGGACACTGTGTGAATGTGTCATATCCATGAGTATGCCTGACTTTTCAGCCAATAGAGCCAGAAGAAGCACCTAAGAGAATCTTTACCATGAAGGACAGACCACGAAATAATAGAAATGCAGAGCTGGAAGGGACCTTGAGAAGTCATGAAGTTCTATCCCCTGCACTGAGGCAGAACCAGGTAAACCTAGAACATCCCTGACAGGTGTTTGGCCAATCTATTCTTAGAAACCTCCAGTGATGGAGATTCCACAACTCAGACTCAAAGGTCAGAAGGAACCATCATGATCATGTAGTCTGACCTCCTGCACATCACAGGCCACAGAACTCCACCCTCCCACTCCTGTAATAGATCCTTCACTTCTGCCTGAGTTACTGAAGTCCTCAAATCGTGGTTTAAAGACATCAAATTACAGAGAATCCACCTCCTTTGGAAGCCTGTTCCAGAGCTTAACTATCTTTATAGTTAGAAAGATTTTCCTAATACAGTAGAACCCCGTTTAACCATCTTTCTGTATTAACTGAACCAAGCCCTTCCGCCTGGGCTTGACAGCACAGGCCCCTCACATTCTCCTGATTACACTGGTCTACAATTTTTGAGAAGTGGTCTGCTTCAGAGATAAAATGTGTTATTTATTATGTATTTTGATGTGCTGAATTCAAATATGACAATTAAAACAACTGATTGGCTACTGTTTCTAAGATATTTAAGTTTTTTCATTTTATGTCGATGTATATTGTGTAGATAACAGAGTTTTAATCATAAATTGTAAACCTAGGTCTTTTCATGTGTTTATGGTTGCTTTACATGATAATATTTCACCTGTCCTGTTTATGTAACACTTTAAATAAAATTTATTATGAAACAAAAGGCAAAAAACTATTATGTACATAGTTTAGTCCTATTCAGTGTCTACTCGGCACTTCTTGGCTTGTCTCTTGTATTCATTAAATGGAGCATCTCTTGTCACTGTCCAGCAATAGTCTGCAAGCATTGATGGCCTCCATTTGCCCTGATAGCGTTTCTCCATTGTTGCAATGTCCTGGTGAGATTGCTCGCCATGCTCGTCGCTCACTGCTCCGCAGTTCGGTGGAAAAAAATCTAGATGAGAGTGCAAAAAATGCATCTTTAGTGACATGTTGCAACCAAGGTTTTGTATGCCTTGAGGAGGTTTTCCACCAACATCCTGTAGTTGTCTGCCTTGTTGTTTCCAAGAAAATTTATTGCCACTAACTGGAAGGCTTTCCATGCCGTCTTTTCCTTGCCAGGCAGTGCATAGTCAAATGCATCATATCGAAGAAGTTCACGAATCTGAGGACCAACAATGACACCTTCCTTTAGCTTAGCTTCACTTAACCTTGGAAATTTTCCATGGAGGTACTTGAAAGCTGCTTGTGTTTTGTCAATGGCCTTGACAAAGTTCTTCATCAGACCCAGCTTGATGTGTAAGGGTGGTAACAAAATCTTCCTTGATTCAACAAGTGGTGGATGCTGAACACTTTTCCTCCCAGGCTCCAATGACTGTCGGAGCGGCCAATCTTTCTTGATGTAGTGGGAATCTCTTGCACAACTATCCCATTTGCAGAGAAAACAGCAGTACTTTGTGTATCCAGTCTGCAGACCAAGCAAGAGAGCAACAACCTTCAAATCGCCACAGAGCTGCCACTGATGTTGGTCATAGTTTATGCACCTCAAAAGTTGTTTCATGTTGTCATAGGTTTCCTTCATATGGACTGCATGACCAACTGGAATTGATGGCAAAACATTGCCATTATGCAGTAAAACAGCTTTAAGACTCGTCTTCGATGAATCAATGAACAGTCTCCACTCATCTGGATCGTGAACGATGTTGAGGGCTGCCATCACACCATCGATGCTGAAGCAGGCTACAAGATCACCTTCCATGAAGAATGGGACAAGACCCTTTTGACAGTCACAGAACATGGAAACCCTAACATCACCTGCCAGGAGATTCCACTGCTGTAGTCTGGCTGGCCAACAGCTCTGCCTTACTCTTGGGTAGTTCCAAATCCCTGACAAGGTCATTCAGTTCACCTTGTGTTATGAGGTGTGGTTCAGAGGAGGAGGATGGAAGAAAATGTGGGTCCTGTGACATTGATGGTTCAGGACCAGAAGTTTCATCCTCTTCCTCTTCCTCGTCTGACTCAAATGAGAATGATTCTGGTGCATCAGGAACCGGCAGTCCTTCTCCGTGGGGTACTGGGCGTATAGCTGATGGAATGTTTGGATAATGCACAGTCCACTTTTTCTTCTTTGACACACCTTTCCCAACTGGAGGCACCATGCAGAAGTAACAATTGCTGGTATGATCTGTTGGCTGTCTCCAAATCATTGGCACTGCAAAAGACATAGATTTCCTTTTCCTGTTCAACCACTGGCGAAGATTTGTTGCACAAGTGTTGCAGCATATGTGTGGGGCCCACCTCTTGTCCTGATCTCCAATTTTGCAGCCAAAATAAAGGTGATAGGCTTTCTTAACCATAGTGGTTATACTACGCTTTTGTGATGCAAAAGTCACTTCACCACAGACATAGCAGAAGTTATCTGCACTGTTCACACAAGTACGAGGCATCTCTGCCCACTTTGGCTAAACAGAAATGTGTCCCTTTGCAAAATCAAACACTAACAAATAAGAGAGCACGACACTGTATGATTTCTAGAGCTGATATAGGGCAATTTGTTCAGCAGAGTGATGTAAGCTTCCTTATGATTGCATCATCCATGACTTCTAGGAATAACATGATGCAATTCGCATCATACATGATATAATACCAGCTTCAGATTGTATCATTCATTGTTTTGCCTAAAAAGCAAGTACTGTCCAAACCCAGTCACAGATTTATTCATAGATCCAGTCAAAGATGTATTTTAGTCATTTCTGGTTTAAATTGAGATCCCTTCCCTTTATAACTCACTTATCCTCCGCCATTCCCAAGTCAAGGGTCGTATATACTGACCCAATAGCATATCTTGAAAACTAGAGCCAATCAACAATTTTAAGCATCATTTTCGTTCTCAGTGACCCAGAATTAGTAAAGTTTGACTACATATATTTCAGAAGCATTTTGGCTGTAGAGCAGTGTTATCCGAATTTTTGATTATCCATTCTGGCCTTGGTCCCAAGTAGATTGGATAAATGGGGTTCCCCTGTACCAAACTGAAATCTCTCTTTTTGTCCTACCATCAGTGGACATGGAGAACAATTGATCACTGTAGTCTTTATAACAGCCCTTAACATAAGAACAGCCATACTTGGTCAGACCAATGGTCCTTCTAACCCAGTATCCTGTCTTCCAACAGTGGCCAACAGGTGCTTCAGAGGGAATGAACAGAACAGGGAATCATCAAGTGATCCATCCCTTGTCACCCATTCCTAGCTTCTGGCAAACAGAGGCTAGGGACACTTCAGAGCATGGTTTTGCATCACTGCCACATTGGCTAATAGCCATTGATGAGCCTATCCTCCATGACCTTATCTAGTTCTTTTTTGAACCCTGTTATGGTCTTGGCCATCACAACATCCTCTGGCAAAGAGTTCCACAGGTTGACTGCACTGTGTGAAGAAATACTGCCTTTTGTTTGTTTTAAACCTGCTGCCTATTAATTTCATTAGGTGATCCCTAGTTCTTGTGTTGTGAGAAGGAGTAAATAACACTTCCTTATTTATTTTCTCCACACCAGTCATAACTTTATAGACCTCTATCATATACCTCCCCCTTAGTCATCTCTTTTCCAAGCTGAAAAGTCCCAGTCTTATTAATCTCTCCTGATATGGAAGCTGTTCCATATCCCTAATCTTTTTTGTTGCCCTTTTCTGAACCTTTTCCAATTCCAATATATCTTTAATTGAGGTTGGGTGACCAGATATGCACACAGTATTCAATATGTGGGTGTACCGTGGATTTATATAGAGGCAATATGATATTTTCTGACCTATTATCTATTCCTTTCTTAATGATTCCCAGCATTCTGTTCACTTTTTTGACTGCCACTACACATTGAGTGGATGTTTTTAGAGAACTATCCACAATGACCCCAAAATCTTTCTTGAGTGGTAACAGCTAATTTAGACCCCATCATTTGATATGTATAGTTGGGATCATGTTTTCCAATGTGCATTACTTTGCATTTATCAACAATGAATTTCATCTGCCATTTTTGTTGCCCAGTCACCCAGTTTTGTGAGATTCCTTTTTAACTCTTCGCAGTCTGCTTTGGACTTAACTATCTTGAGTAATTTTGTATCATCTGCAAATTTTGTCACCTCACTATTCACCCTTTTACCCCGATCATTTGTGAATATGTTGAATAGCACTGGTCCCAGTACAGATCCCTGGGGGACACCTCTCTCTATTCTGAAAACTGACCATTATTTCTACCCTTTGTTTCCTGTCTTTTAATCAGTTACTGATCTATGAGAGGACCTTCCCTCTTATCCCATGACTGCTTACTTTACTTAAGAGCCTTTGGTGAGGTCAAAGGCTTTCTGAAAATCTAAATATACTATATCCACTGGATCCCCCTTGTCCACATGCTTGTTGACCCCCTCAAAGAATTCTAGTAGATTGGTGAGGCACAACATGTCTTTACAAAAACCATGCTGACTCTTCCCCAACAAATTGTGTTCATCTATGTGTCTGACAATTCTGTTCTTTACTATAGTTTCAACCAATTTGCCTGCTACTGAAGTTAGGCTTACTGGCCTACAATTGCCAGGATTGTATCTGGAGTCTTTTTTATAAATTGGAGTCACATTAGGTATCCTTTACCCATCTGATTCAGAAGCTGATTTAAATCCTGGGTGAGAGAAAAGAAAGAAGAAATTCTGCCCTGTTTTGCTACAACAGGATCCTTTGATCCCTGGTCATGCAGTGCACTATCCAATGAACTGCCTGGGACAAGGATGGGGTGGGCCTGCCATGATCTCTGCTCAGTATACAGCACACCGCTGGTTCTCAGACCCAAAGCCTAACAAACATGTACCGTCCTCAGGGCCCAGTGTCACCCCATGCCCTGTTCTAAGCCAAATAGACCGTGCAGCAGCTCTCAAGGCTCCTGTAGCCCTAGGGCTCAAAAAGCAGGTGGGATTGGCTGGGAAACCCTGGGTCCTGAGGGGCAGGGCAGAGAGACTATCATAAAAGAAGTATATTGCCACGGTGCAAGGGACAGCCAGCACCTGCTAGCAATGTTTTTAAAACTTTAGAAAATGGTACCAGGTTCGAAGTGCAGCAAGACCAGAGGTTTTATCATTATTTAAAACAAGTGTCCTACTAGAGACAAATTGAAGCATATGTACAGGAGGAAATGCAAACACCCAGGGTAAATTCCTCTGCTTCTTTCCTTTTGTGCTAATAAAAGTAATCAGAAATAAAACAGAAATAGGGAGAGGGTCAGAGAAATTCAATGAGAAAAACATGATTGAATCCAGCTCACCAAATGTCCTAGATGCTTGCAATCCTGTCCCATCCTACCTTCCTCTTCTCCCTACGACTGTTGGTTAAACCCACTTGCTAGGTCTGGTCTTAAAATGTAGCTCCCAATCCTGCCAACAGCTACATGAGTATGTCATAGATTTGCTACTGCAGAGCGCCTCCTCATTGTGAGACCCAGCATTGCAGCCCCACATCCTCACTCTCCACCTTATGACTTTGGTGGTCTGTGCAGTGACTTGGCCCAGCAGCCTGGTCAGGCTAAGCGTCCCACTAGAAAAATTAGGGATTTCTTTTGACTGAGGTGGTAAATCAAAGACCCAGAAACTCTGAGACACTTCCCACAGTGAGAGAATAGGCTTTGGCCAGGTGCAAGAGGCTATTTTTCAAATCAAAGTATGAACGTCTGAAAATGTGCCACCGACATTTGTTTGCAAGGAAATCGCTGGCACACAGACACTACGGTGGTGGGCACCTCACCCAGCCTGAGCACTGAAATTTGCTATTATTGCCCTCAAAATGTGTGTGGCCGAACCACAATTTAAAGGCAGGAGCATCAATAAAATTCTTACCACCACAGCAGAGCTGCCGGGCTTACCTCTAACACTCCTTCTCCCAGACCAGATCGACATGTAGAAAGTGGAGGTCTGGCAGCAACCCAGCTCCTATTCACAGTCAGATTCAGACAGCGTCTAGGGGATTAACTGTCTCAGAACGCAAGGCTCACCTGACTAGAACAGGGATGCATGAAGCCTGGTCACTCACCTGACAGGAGCTAGCACCAGGTGCTTCAGAGGAAGGTAGGAGCACCCCCCTGCAGACAGTAAAGGGCTAACCTGCCAGAAGGTAAGCTGTTGGTTATACATAAAGCAAGAGGGTCTATCCCTTGCGCATGTTTATCCTATCAAATGTAAGTGGACCGTCTGTTATCAGAGAAACAGTCCACCTCTCTCTGAATCCCAAAAAGCTCTCAACTCCATGATATACTATGGCAAGGGGAGTCCACAGATTTATTGGGCATTGTGTGTAAAAAATTTCCTATGATCTGTTTTAAATTGGTTTCCTTTCGATTTCATTGACTGCTTCCTTGTCTGTATTGGGAGAGGATAAACAGGATTCTCTATCTACCACTCATCTAGATAGTGATTTATCTGCATGACAGTAGCACCCAAAATGTGCTAGGTGCTTTCCCAAAGTACAGGGAAAAGTCCCTGCCCCAAAGAACTCACAAAACCTCTCTCACGTCCTCTCACTAGCCTCCTCTACTAATTAAACATAGTCCTAATCCTTTTACTATCTCCCACACGGAAGTCTTTCTACATCCTAATCATTTGCCACCCATTCCCCCAAACACCCTCTACTTCTTTGTTTAACTCCCCTCCAACCCTTCCCCCCCTTTTTTTCTATACAGGGTGAACAGAACTGATTCTGATAACCCAGGTGAGGGTATGCCATTGATTCCTATCATGGCATTACAACATTCTGGGTATCCTTTGCACCCCAATCCTTATATATCCTGCCATACCTTTGCTTGTTTTTATTCTGTATTATTTGTATTACAAGGTTACCGAATGTACTCAACTGAGATTAGGGTCCCATTGTTCTGGGTGCTGTACACGCCCCTGGAAAGAGACAACCACTGCCTCAGAGCCTAAAGCCTGAACAGGAGACAGATATGGAAGGTGAAACAGGCATAGAGAAGTGAAGTGACTTAACCAAGGTCACTTGTCAGGTAAATGGCAGAGCCCAGGTCTCTTGACTCCCAGTCCCATGCCCATCCACTAGATTAGACTACCTCCTCTGACACTTATCAGGGAGAAAGAACTGATTCAAGGATGAAAAACCAGAAAGGGCTAGAGAGGCTGAGGGAAGGTATAATGCCAAGGTCTCAGAGATCTTCACTGAGTGCTTGGCCCCTCACTACAGCCAGAGAGGGACTGGCCTCAGAACAGAGAGGGCTGAGACAAGCAGAGTTTATTGCTGGTGCTGGAAAAGATCAAAACCTTCAAGGGAATGAAGCCAAAAGAGCACTAATGCAGTAAACCTGGTCCCGCTGATGACGGAAATTCGATTGGCAAGCTACGAGCGTATGGAAATGGGCTCATAATGGAAACTGCTTTGTAACCTGAGTTTACCAAGTGCCATCAGATCTGGGAACTTTACTTCTATGCAGCTGAAAGCCTAAACTGATTATTTTTGCATGAAATCAGTGCCCAGGATGAGCAGAAAAGGGGGCCAGAGGAAAGTGCAATCCACCGGCACTCTCCCAAGGAATGCCTCTCACACACATAGGTGGAGAACCGTATTTTGGGAATCAGTGACTCTGAAAAGACCTTGTGGGTTATGATGGAAATCAGCTGAACATGAGCTCCCCATGTCATGTGGTGCCTCAGTGAGCAAATATGATTCTTGGATGTATGAACAGAGGAATATCGAGTAGGAGCTGGGAGCTGATCTTACCCATGTATACAGCATTAGTGAGACTATTACTGGTTACAGTTCTGGTTCCTGAAAAGGCAGTTGACAACCGAAAAGGAGAGCTACAAGAATGATTCAAAGTCTGATAAACCTGCCTTATAGTGAGAGATTGAAGAAGCTCAATCTGTTTAGCTTAATAAACAGGGCTAAGAGGAGATCTGATCACTGTCTACAAGCACCTACATGGGGAGAAGATTTCTGATGGTAAACTGCTTTTTAAAACTAGTAGATAAAAGCAGAACAATATCCAATCAACGGCTGGAAGCTGAATCTAGACAAATTCAGACTAGAAATAAGGTGCAATTTTCAACAGTGAGGATAATTAACCATTGGAACAACTTATCTGGGGACACTGGATTTTCTGTCACCTGAAGGTTGTATAACCAAAGCCAAAAAGGGATTTTAGGTATACTGCTTCCGCAGGGAGAGGTGTGACATTACACCCCATGTTCTTTACGGAAATATGGTTATGAGATGAATATGGTATAACTAAGATATACTTTATGCAAGATGGGTCTTGTAAGATATCATTGGAAAAGTTATAATTTACGGAATGTGTTTATCCAGTTTATACGCATGTATCATTTTTGTATCTGAAGCTGGGAATATTGACCATGTCTCTGTATTTCAAATGTGCTACATTGGATGAGGCCAAACAATGTTAGTGGTTTATTGAAGAAATGTACACAAGCATAAGAATTATCCCAGGAACTGTCTGCACTAGAAACCTCTCAGAGATAGCGCTACACAATGGGAACTGTTTGACCCAGGTCACAGTAAAAAAGCTTTCCAGCAGGTGGGGGGGGAGGGGAGAAAGATATAAAATAGGGACAATAACAACATGAGTGGCCTCACTCTACCTACAACAACACACCTGAAATCACCTGAGGAACAAAGACTGAACTGTGAGAAGTGATGGTCCCAGGCTAAGATATTTAGCCTGTGTAAGAAAACATGGGAAAGCCAAGTCAACTTGGGCCTTAAGAATCTGTCAGCCTGTTTATCACTCAGGGTGAGAATTTGTTAATTTGTATCCTACCTATCTAGTATGTTAAACTGAGTCTGCAGCTTTTGTTTATTTACTAAGGCAATCTGCTTTGTTCTGTTTGCTATCCCTTGAACCTCTTAAAATTCACCTTTTGTAGTTAATAAAGGTATTTCTTGTTTATAATAAAACCCAGTTTGTAATTTCTAACTGGGGGGCAAGAAGTCGTGCATCTCTCTCTTCACATTGAGGAAGAGGGTGAATTTTATGAGCTTGCCCTGTACAGATATTTCTATACAGTGTAAGACAGTATTATTTTGGGTTTATCTCCCAAAAGGGGTCTGCACGTGAGTGCTGGGGGAGTCCTCTCACACAGAGCTGACTTCCCTCTGTCTCTGCAGCGGGGTGTGGCCCTACCTGTGTGTGCGCTGCAAGAGGCTGGAGAGCCTAGTTCAGCACAGCAGGGAGAGGGAACCCAGGCTGCTTAAGCAGGAGAGGCTCAATGAAATCCCAGTACATCAGGTGGCATCCTAGAAGGGGGGGTCCAACCCGTCACACTGTAGTTTAACTCAAGGTCTCTCTCCCTAAAAAATGCTATTGGTCAAACAAAAATTCTGGGCTTGATGCAAGAATCACTTGATGAAATTCTCTAGCCTGTGTTAGTAACGAGGTCAGACTAGATCATCATAATGGTGTCCCACCTCCCCACCCGCCCATCCCCAGGGGCATTAAAATCTATTAATCAAGAGGCCATCATTGTGAGGGCTTGAATCCAGAGGAGGACAGTGTCACTTGGCAGTACATCACATCAGCACTCCCAATCTGCCATCACTGTGCTCCAGAAACTCTGCGCTCTGTTTTTTTGTTTTTGTTTTTAAAGCAAGTCTCTAGCCCTGTGTGGACTACCCCATTCATCTCAGTGAGGTATGCACTCAAGGAATCGTCACTGGGTATCTAAGTGCCCATATTGTGACTGCCACTGCTAATCACACTATGGAAGGAAGAGAGGGACAATCAGTTTATAACCATCTGCACAGTCTTCTCCAAGTCGTTTCTCATTTTTATGCCATGAATGGGTGTTGCTGGAAAGATACCAC
Organism: Chrysemys picta bellii; assembly: GCF_011386835.1. Classification (NCBI taxonomy): domain Eukaryota; kingdom Metazoa; phylum Chordata; order Testudines; family Emydidae; genus Chrysemys; species Chrysemys picta. The sequence goes on along the minus strand of NC_088795.1, from coordinate 142,184,290 downwards.
CACTTACTTTTTCCCCCAGTCAAGGCAGTGCCAAGCAGAGTCCAACAGGACCCAGCAGGGCATCTGATCCCCACTGAGGGTGGAGTCAAGTGCATAGCACTTGGCAGAATACTACCACTGCCTCTCCCCTCCCCAACTCAATCTCTCCATAAAATTATTTAGAGGTAAGAAATGGCAAGGAACACCCCATTTTCACCAGCCCGTGAGGATTCCCTGCCATTCAGAGAGGTTGGACACTGAGGACATGTCTACACTACAGCCCTAAAAAGCAACAGAGAGTCCTGTGGCACTTATAGACTAAGACATATTGGAGCATAAGCTTTCGTGGGTGAATGCCCACTTCGTCAGACGCATGTCAGACTACAGCTTCCAGAATGGGGAGCCTCCGGGCAAAAGCCCAGCTGGGACTAGGGAGCTGGGGGCAGCCGGGCTCTAGCTGCCTGATTTTCTTGGCGCCGTGAAATTAACAAGACAGCCAACAGCCAATGTAAGTTACACAGACACTGCGTCACCCTAAGGACACCGACATAAGCCCTATGCCTCTCATGGAGGTGGAGTTATGTCGTCAGTGTAGCAGTTACATCAGTGGGAGCACGGCTATAGTGTGTACACTGACATCATTAGATCACCATAAGCTGCCTTACATTGACCTAACTGTATCATGTAGAGCAGGCCTGACTGAACAGAACAAGAGCAAGTCCCAGTGACACGAGCTATGCAGACACCAGCTGGCTGAGATCACACTATTTTGTGTTGGTTTTTGCAGGACCAAGCACAGCCAGGCTGGATCAGTGCAGCGGACTAGCACACCCAGTCTCCTGTCTCGGGTGGTCAGGCCCAGCCACTTCCGATGAAAGGGCAAAATAACCTGCACCTCGGGAAAGCTTCTCCCATGGAGGATAGCTGTTAGGGAGTGGATCCTGCCTTGAAGCAGGAGAGGGACAGCCTTAGCCCTTCCAGTTTTTACTCTCCCTACTGTGGCTTTGGATGTTCCCATTTTCCAGTGAATCAACCTACACTTCAGGAGGATCTAAGCTCCTCCACAGGTGACTCCTCAGCTTGGAGGGTGGAGGTGATGGGGGCCAGGACATTGACTCCTTTGTTGCAGCAGGAGGCAGGGATGTGGGGGTGCAGATATGGAAAGGTCCAAAGAATCTCACTGAGAACAATTGTGGTTTTAATGTTGTTGCTCCCCAACAAACAGTAGCTTTGTGCAGGGCTCTGCATTGCCCACAAAGGAGCCTGTGTTCATGATTTTGAAGGAAAGTGCTGGCCAGGCAGCAGCTTCCCGCAGCTCCTCCACCCTGGCCAAGCAGGGAGCAAGGATTTCAGAGATATACAGACAGCTTGTACCAAAGGCACAGGGATGGGCACAGAGGGAAGTAGGAGCAGAAGAGCCGGTGCCAACTCCCGCAGGTATCGAGTGGATCAATGTTCTAACTGAGTACCCTTATGGATGAGTTCCACTGTGCCCAGGGATGGGCAAGCAGAGATTCAGAAAGTTTAAGGCCAGAAGGGACCATCCAATCATCTAGTTTGACCTCAGGTATACACAGGCAATAGAATTTCTCCCAATCACCCCTGTACAAAACCAATAACTTGTGTTTAACTAAGGCTCCTTCCAGAAAGGGATCCGGTTGTGGTGTGAAGGCTTCAAGAGATGGAGAATCCATCACTTCCATTGGGAGTTTGTTCCTGTGATTAATTAACCTCCCTGCTAAAAACTAGTGTCTCAAATGTGATCCCTTGAACGTGTCTGGTTTCAGCTCCAGGCACTGGTTCTTGTTCTGCCTCTCCCCACAAGATTAAAGAGCCCTTTTGTGCCCTGTGACAGGCCTCATACTGTAATAAGTCACCTCTCAATTTTCTTTTTGACAAACAAAATGGATTGAGCTCTTTAAGTCTCTCACCACAAGGCATCTTTTCCAGCGCTCAAATAAGCTGTGTGAATCCTTTCTGCATCCTTCATCATCCTTTAAAAACCATGAACACCAGAACTGGATGCAGTGCTCTAGTATCGGTCTCACCAATACCTTACACAGAAGTAAAATCTCTTCCTCACTCCTCCCTGTTTAGACATCCTGGGATCACATTAGCCCTTTTGGCCAGAGGATCACAGGGGAGCTCATGTTCCATTGCTTGTCTGCTATGACCCCTAATTCTTCTCCATGACATGGCTTCCCAAGATACCGTTGCCCATTCTGTAGGGAGGGCCTATATTCTTTGAGATTCACAAGAGGGGCCTAGGCCCCTAACTTTAGGTGCCCTGTCACCCACTGGAATTCACAACCCCCAGCTTTGCACCAAGGCTCCGTACACAATGCATGGGGAGAGTCAGGCTTCTAAATGATAGGTTAACAGAAACTGGCAGGCTCAGTGGGGAGATGCCTCAGCTGGCCAGGAGTGAAATGCCAAGGACAATGCCTAAGCCCAGTCTCTCAATGGTAGGTAATGTGCCTCCCTCCACTCTGGATTCACAACAGTGAACCCTCCCCTTGAGCTAGGCACCTCAGCCAGGAGGTGGTGGTGCCCCTGTCAAGGTTCCTTCCCCACTCTGAACTCTAGGGTACAGATGTGGGGACCTGCATGAGAACCTCTAAGCTTAACTTTTAGCTTAGATCTGCTTTGCTGCCACTGTAGCCCACGAAAGCTTATGCTCTAATAAATTTGTTAGTCTCTAAGGTGCCACAAGTACTCCTGTTCTTTTTGCGGATACAGACTAACACGGCTGCTACTCTGAAACTTGGGAAACTCTGTCTACCTCCCACCCAGAATATCTCCCTCCCAAGTAGTATAACCCTTCCCTGGGTAGCCTTGTGAGACTTCTCCATCAATTTCCTGGTGAACACCGATCCAAACCCTTGGATCTTAAAACAAGGAGAAATTAACCATTCCCCCTTCTCCCCCCCCCCCCCAATTCCTGGTGAGTCCAGATCCAACCCCCTTGGATCTTAAAACAAGGGAAAATCAATCAGGTTCTTAAAAAGAAGGCTTTTAATTAAAGAAAGAAAGGTAAAAATCATCTCTGTAAAATCAGGATGGAAAATAACTTTACAGGGTAATCAGATTCAAAGAGCCCAGAGGAATCCCCTCTAGCCTTAGGTTCAAAGTTACAGCAAACAGAGGTAAACCTTCTAGCAAACAAGTTGAGAAAACAAAAATAAAACTAATACGCCTTGCCTGGCTGTTACTTACAAGTTTGAAATATGAGAGACTTGTTCAGAAAGATTTGGAGAGCATGAATTGCTGTCTGGGCCCTCTTAGTCCCAAGAGCGAACAACCCTCAAAACAAAGAGCACGAACAAAAGCCTTCCCCCCACCAAGATTTGAAAGTATTTTGTCCCCTTATTGGTCCTTTGGGACAGGTGTCAGCCAGGTTACCTGAGCTTCTTAACCCTTTACAGGTAAAAGGATTTTGGTGTCTCTGGCCAGGAAGGATTTTATAGTATTGTACACAGGAGGGCTGTTACCCTTCCCTTTATAGTTATAACAGTCCCCCACCCCTTATGCTTAAAAGCCCAGTAGTTGGAGCATTCCCCTGGAATGGGGGAGAACCAGATTCAAACATCCATTCTGCCTCCTTCAGAACAGGGACTTGAACCCACGTCTCCCACCTCCCAGGAGAGGGTCCGAACCACTGGGCTAGAGTGTCATTCTCGTTCTCTCAGGGTATGTCTACACAGCAACTAGACACCTGTAGCTGGCCTGTATCAGCTGACTCAGGCTTGGACTGCGGGGCTGTTCCACTGCTGTGTAGATGTCTGGGCTCCTCTAGGACCCTGAGAAGTGGGAGAGTCGCAGAGTCAGGCTGTAGCCCAAGCCCAGAAGTCTACACAGCCATGAAACAGCCCCACAAGCCCGAGTCAGCTGGCATGGGCCAGCTGCAGGTTTTTCTTTGCTGTGTAGACATACTTAAATATTTATTGGGCGACTGATGGTATTTCAAACAAACTGGGACAGCTTCAACAGGAGAAAGAGACCCACCCCAGAATCTCTCATAGCTGGGTGGGAGAGGGAGAAGAGAGGAGGACCAGCACCACCACAGTCTTTGTGCCAGTTAGGTGTGCTCAGAGAATGCCTACCAGATCAGACCCCACAGATGAGCTAGATGGGGGAATGCCTTGTTTGTGAATTCCACTGGGCTTCCATGTGAGGGAGGCACCTAGTAGCTTGGAAGCATAAGGACTTGCCCATTGACAGAAATTTAAGTGCCTCTGGGACTTCACTGGTGGAAACTCAGGCGCCTAGTGACTTCAGGCACCTACAGAGTCAGGCGGCAGCTGAGCGGTGGTTTTGTGGATGTCAGTCGTGCCCAAATGTTGGCCTTAAGCACTGAAGAAGAGGTTACTTACCCTATGGTACCTTGAGTTCTTTGAGGTGTTTTTGTCCTTATAGGCACTCCGCCGTAGTGAGTGCGCGCTCTCAACTGGAGAAAGCAAAGTCGTGTCTGCAGGCCCGCAGCTGCACAGAGCAGCACCTCATGCTTCCAAACGAGGGTATATAAGGAGGTGCCACTACTCTGCTTCACAGTCGAGAAGGAACTGAGCTTCCAAAGGGAAGGAGGGAGGGAGGTGGCGCACCCAGAGGGACAAAACGTCTTGAAGAACTCAAATTACTGTAAGGTAAGTAACCTCTCCTTTGAGTATACATCCTTATGGGTGCTCCACCATGGGAGACTCCCAATCAGTACTCAGTGAGTAGGTGGGTGCAGAGGAGGCAAGTCCAAGACAGCTCAGAGGACTGCATCAAGTTAGTAACATCTGCTGATATCACATAGTAACTAACTGTAGCCATGTCAGTCCTAGGATATTAGAGAGACAAGAGGTGGGTGAGGCAACATGTTTTATTGGACCAACTTCTGTTGGTGAGAGAAGCTTTCAAGCCACACACAGCTCTTCTCTGAAAGCTTGTCTGTCTCACCAACAGAAGTTGGTCCAATAAAAAAATATTACTTCACTGACCTTGTCTCTATAGTTACTAACTGACATAATAAGTTTGGGGTAGTGGATTTAGTGACCTATGGAAGAAGGGCACCCCAACATTAGTAGGGTGAAGAAATACAAATAAGGAAAAAGCAACAGAGGGTCCTGTGGCACCTTTGAGACTAACAGAAGTATTGGGAGCATAAGCTTTCGTGGGTAAGAACCTCACTTCTTCAGATGCATCTGAAGAAGTGAGGTTCTTACCCACGAAAGCTTATGCTCCCAATACTTCTGTTAGTCTCAAAGGTGCCACAGGACCCTCTGTTGCTTTTTACAGATTCAGACTAACACGGCTACCCCTCTGATACTAAATAAGGAAAAAGCGCTGGAACCCCTACTGAATATGCAGTAGGTATGATGGACGTTAGCTAATCTATGATAAAAGGTGGCACTTGGCCAGTACACTCCAGGGAGATTTCCTGGAACCTGCCAGGCCAAAAGACTACTTCTGGGTCATCTTACATCCTCCTTTGTGAGGGAGCCCCGTAATGGGTAAGTATCCATATTATAGTGCTGGACGCTTTGTATTAGCTCAGTCTATTTTGTTGGTTTGTAATGTTGTGATATTGCTAATTGTGTTAATTAGACTGATAAACATATCATAGAACCATAGGGCTAGAAGGGACCGCTAGGGTCATCTAGTCTAACCCCCTGCTGAGATGCAGGATTTGTTGTGTCTGACCCATCCAAGGCAGATGGCTCTCTAGCCTGTTTTTGAAAATCTCCAGTGAAGGAGCTTCCACGACCTCCCTAGGCAGTCTGTTCCTTTGATCATCTTTGTCACTTGCCTCTGGATCCTTTCCAGTTTATCTACATCCTTTCTATACGCTGGTAACCAAAACTGGACACAGTACTCCAGCTGAGGCCTAACCAGAGCCAAATATAGTAGTATGATCACCTCCTGTGACTTGCATTCTATGCCTCTGTTAACAGAACCTAAAATTGCATTTGCTTTTTTTGCAACAGCATTGCATCGTTGACTCACATTGAGGTTGTGATCCACCACAACTCCCAGATCCTTCTCAGCAGTGCTGCTGACAAGCCAGTTATCCCCCATTATGTATTTGTGCACTTGGTTTTGCTTCTCTAAGTGTAGCACCTTACACATTTGTCTTTGTTGAATTTCATTTTTTTGCCTCCAGCCCAGTATTCCAGTTTATCAAGATCCCTTTGAATTGTAGTTCTGTTTTTCAGGGTGGTTGGCAACCCTCCCTAACTTTGTCTCATCTGCAGATTTGATCATGTTGATCATCTCCAAAATCTGTCTGGGTTAATTTGTTCCCAGGCAGGCAGGAAGTGGAATAGCTGATCTCCAAATGGCAGTTGGATGGATCATTTATCACAGGACCTTGGAAGGTAGGTTGCTTGAGACCCTCAGCAATATCAAAACTATTTCTTAGAGGAAGGCATGGATGATGTGCTGTAGAAAGCACTGGTCCCCTTTTCGGAGGTCTAGATCTCCTTATCTGAAAGTCCAATGGTCTGGGAAAAGCCTGATGTTGGTTGTACTGGAATGGCTTAGATTAGTAGCTCTCAGATACTATAGCAAACTGTCTCTTTGTTTCAGAAACAAATTCCCAGAGACCATCAGGTAGCTCCCAAGTCCTTCAGAGTGTGGAGGGAGGCGTCCATGTCAGAGCTGAAGTGCTCAGATGCTTCAAAGAGAAGACCTTCAACTGGAAGACTGGAGCCAGGATGCTGTTTGCATAACCACGGCGGTGGCTAGGGCTCTAGAAACTGTATCTAGGGCATCTAGGGCAGCTTGGAGGGAGATTTTGGCTACCAACTGACCCTCTGAAATAAGGACCTGAAATGGTTCATTCTGGTCCTGTGGCAGATGTTCAATACAATGAGTGAACTTGGAATATGTGTTGAAGTCCTGTTTCACCAACATGGCTTGGTAGTTTGCCACACAAAATTGAAGCGCTGCTGAGAAGTAGCTTTTCCTAGCCAGGAGGGTCTAAACATTTGGACTCCTTATCATAAGGAGAGGGTCTGGAATGGGCCTGTCTTTTCCTTTCATTAGAACATAAGAACAGCCGTACCAGGTCAGACCAAAGCAGGGCCGGCTCCAGGCACCAGCTTACCAAGCAGGTGCTTGGGGCGGCCACTTCGGAGAGGGGCAGCATGTCCTGCTGTTTGGCGGCAATTCGGCGGACGGTCCCTCACTCCTGCTCGGAGCGAACGACCTCCCGCCGAATTGCTGCCGCAGATTACGATCGCGGCTTTTTTGTTTGTTTGTTTGTTGTTTGGCTGCTTGGGGTGGCCAAAACCCTGGAGCCAGCCCTGGACCAAAGGTCCATCTAGCCCAGTATCCTGTCTACCGACAGTGGCCAATGCCAGGTGACCCAGAGGGAGTGGACCTAACAGGCAATGATCAAATGATCTCTCTCCTGCCATCCATCTCCATCCTCTGACAAACAGAGGCTAGGGACACCATTCCTCACCCATCCTGGCTAATAGCCATTAATGGACTTAACCACCATGAATTTATCCAGTTCTCTTTTAAACGCTGTTATAGTCCTAGCCTTCACAACCTCCTCAGGTAAGGAGTTCCACAAATTGACTGTGCGCTGCGTGAAGAAGAACTTCCTTGTATTTGTTTTAGCCGCATCCACCATCAGGGAACTGGGAGTGAGACAATAAACGCACTGTTCCCTTAGCCAGAACATAGTACTTTTTATCTGCCCCCTTATGGGCAAGCTGGATAGGGGCAGGTGTTTGCCAGACTGTGCAAGCAGGCAATTACAGAGCATCATTTACTGCAAGGGCAATTTTTTCTTGAGGGGTGATATTTAAAATGTCCAAGGAGCACTGAGACTCCTGGACTTCCTCTAATAGGATCTGGAGGGATTCTGCCAGGAGTTTCATGAGGAGGTGGAAGGCCTGAAAGTCATTGGCATAAGGCGGTGGTGGTGGAAGCATTACTGTCTCATCCAGGAATGAAGAGGGAGCGAGTTTCCCTCCATCTGGGGGCCCTGCTGCTCCTGGGTGTCTCCTGGTGCTGAGGAGGCATAAGGTACGGGAGGGTCTCTTTCTGGTTGGAACCCTATCAAATTGTTCACTGAGGTGACCAGGGATTGCAGCAACCCCACCGAGTGGGTGGACAGAGGACCCCACAGACAGTCACAACCCCTGGCTTGAGGACACCTGGTGGGGTCCAAAAGAGAATAGTGGTGTGACGAAGTTGGGGATTTTTGTAGCGTTTTACATGAATAGCGTGTGCGCGCCTCAGTTTCCTGTGTGCTGCAAGTTTAACAAGGTGATGGGAGAGGGTTTGTTGTTGCAGAGAACCAGGTGTGACCTTGTCTAGTGGCCAGGACAACGGCCTGGAGATGGGGAATCCTAACAACTGGTGACTAAGAGGCCCACCCCAGCTTGGCCTTCAGCTGGTTCTGGCCAGTGGGAGGATAAAGGGCTGAGGAGAGAGGACCTTGGTGACCTGACCAACCAGTTCCAGCCAGAGGGGAATAAAGGATGGAAGCGAGAGGGCCCCAGAGACCTGTTTACCTGGGATGGAAGACAAAGGACAGGGGAGGAGCTGTTGGCGCTGGGATGCCCAGCTGGAAAGCGCAGGGTCTCTGGACTGGAGAGAGCAGGCAGAGCCCACCTGGATGCAGGGGAGACTTAAGATGTGCTGTGCTGAGGGAGGCCAGGCCTGAGGACCCAGAGAGTTTCTTATGCTGTGTTCGGACACTCAGCCAGTATAAAACAGGAGGGTTTATTGAGAGTCGCTTTGGTCTAGAGATGAGGGTTGCATTAGTCCCTCTGGGAGTGGAGGCCCCGGGGGTCCAGAGCGAGGGGACTCCCTGAGGGGGCCCACGGCGAGAGACAGGCGTGTTAAGGCTCAGAGAGGTGCGGTTCCAGGAGGCAGAGGGGGCTTAACCCCCAAGAGAGATTGGACCCCCGAGAAGCGCTGTCGCATTGATGGGGGGTTCCCCCCAGGGACCGTACGAGGCCAAGCGTGGGCACGACCTGTGAGTCCGTGACAACTGGGTGTGGTGGTCAGGTATCAGAAAAGATCCCTGTACCAACATCTCAGAATCTGAAGAAGACTCATCCCCTGGGCTGAAGGGGAAGCCTCAGACATAGTTGCCAGCACCAAGGCTGGAGATCCAACTGGGATTCAATCTGTCTGAGTGGCCCTGGGGACGAGACCCTGTTAAAGAACCGTAGCAATGGAGACTCCTGTTCCTCAGTACAAACAGATTCTCCAAGGACAGAAATCTGGAGAGTGCTGGAGGGCTATGGTATCCAGAAGACTGACTTGCTACCAGGGTCTGGCATTGCCAAGATGGTGAGCACTGTACTGGTGAGATTTGTAGAGGAGCTTCTCTAACCTCGGAGCCCTGGTGTCATGGAGGTGAAGGTACCAAGGTGTGTAGGAGGCCATCTTGGTGCCTTGGCGTGCCAGTCATTTCTTGCAGCTTATCTGGGCATTCTATTTAACATTCTCTATCATCTTTAGAGTTTATCATCCTGCTTTTTCCAACACCACATAGCCCTTGCCCCATGGAGCGCAGTACCCAGACCAGCACAGTTCAGATGAGGCAGCGAGGAATTTGCTGATAAGCTCCATGTGGTTTTAATGAAGAGGGAGAGGAGATTGTCTGGCATCAAGAGAAAGGGGCAGGCAACTGGGGAAGCACGGAAGGCATGAAGCAGGCTGAAGTAGACGAGTGGGAGGGAGAGGAGAGACTCAGTCTCAGGCTGCATTATGCAGAGACCTGACAGAGCGGACAATGGGAAAAGCCAGTGAACGGGTATACAGAGAGAAGGGATATGGCCAGAGCAGCTCGAGACGAAGAGAACTCTGTAGATATGATAACCTGGGGGTCCCTTCATCCAGGACTCTGGGGAGCATCAGGGAAAAGTGAAAATTCCCATTTCCCTACTACAAATTCATAGATTCCAAAGCCATAAGGGATCATTAGGATCATCTAGTCTGGCCTCCTGTGTAACCCAGACCAGAGACCTTCCCCCCAAATAACATCTAGAGCAGAACTTTTAGAAAAACATCCTGTCTTGGTTTACAAATGGTCAGTGATGGAGAATCCAGCATGACCCTTGGTAATTATTCCAATGGCTAATTACGCCTAGTTCAAATTTTACACCTTATTTCCAGTCTGAATTTGTCTAGCTTCAGCTCCCATCCATTGGATCATGATATAACTTTCTCTGCTAAACTGAAGAGCCCATTATTAAATATTTGTTACATAGAAGCATAGAATATCAGGCTTGGAAGGGACCTCAGGAGGTCATCTAGTCCAACCCACTGCTCAAAGCAGGACCAATCCCCAACTAAATCATCCCAACCAGGGCTTTGTCAAGCCTGACCTTAAAAACGTCTAAGGAAGGAGATTCCACCACCTTCCCAGGTAACCCATTCCAGTACTTCATCACCCTCCTAGTGAAAAAGTTTTTCCTAATATCCAACCTAAAACCTCCCCCACTGCAAGTTGAGACCATTACTCCTTGTTCTGTCATCTGGTACCACTGAGAATAGTCTAGATCCATCCTCTTTGGAACCCTCTTTCAGGTAGCTGAAAGCAGCTATCAAATCCCCTCTCATTCTTCTCTTCTGCAGACTAAACAATCCCAGTTCCCTCAGCCTCTCCTCGTAAGTCATGCGTTCCAGCCCCCTAATCATTTTTGTTGCTCTCCGCTGGACTCTTTCCAGCTTTTCCATATCCTTCTTGTAGTGTGGGGCCCAAAACTGGACACAGTACTCCAGATGAGGCCTCACCAATGTCAAATAGAGGAGAACGATCACGTCCCTCGATCTGCTGGCAATGCCCCTACTTATACAGTCCAAAATGCTGTTAGCCTTCTTGGCAACAAGAGCACACTGTTGACTCATATCCAGCTTCTCATCCACTGTAACCCCTAGGTCCTTTTCTGCAGAACTGCTGCCTAGCCCTTCTGCAGAACTGCTGCCTAGTCCCTAATCTGTAGCAGTGCATGGGATTCTTCCACCCTAAGTGCAGGACTCTGCATTTGTCCTTGTTGAACCTCCTCAGATTTCTTTTGGCCCAATCCTCTAATTTGTCTAGGTCCCTCTGTATCCTATCCCTACCCTCCAGTGTATCTACCACTCCTCCCAGTTTAGTGTCATCTGCAAGCTTGCTGAGGGTGCAATCCACACCATCCTCCAGATCATTAATGAAGATATTGAACAAAACTGGCCCCAGGACCAACCCTTGGAGCACTCCGCTTGATACCGGCTGCCAACTAGACATGGAGCCATTGATCACTACCCGTTGAGCCCAACGATCCAGCCAGCTTTCTATCCACCTTATAGTCCATTCATCCAGCCCATACTTCTTTAACTTGCTGGCAAGAATACTGTGGGAGACCATAACAAAAGCTTTGCTAAAGTCAAGGAATAACACATCCACTGCTTTCCCCTCATCCACAGAGCCAGTTATCTCGTCATAGAAGGCAATTAGGTTAGTCAGGCATGACTTGTCCTTGGTGAATCCATGCTGACTGTTCCTGATCACTTTCCTCTCCTCTAAGTGCTTCAGAATTGATTCCTTGAGGACCTGCTCCATGATTTTTCCAGGGACTGAGGTGAGGCTGACTGGCCTGTAGTTCCCTGGATCCTCATCCTTCCCTTTTTTAAAGATGGGCACTACATTAGCCTTTTTCCAGTCATCCGGGACGTCCCCGGATTGCCATGAGTTTTCAAAGATAATGGCTCTACAATCACATCCGGCCCCACGGACTTGTGTTCGTCCAGCTTTTCTAAAAATAGTCCTGAACCACTTCTTTCTCCACAGAGGGCTGGTCACCTCCTCCCCATGCTGTGCTGCCCAGTGCAGCAGTCTGGGAGGTGACCTTGTTTGTGAAGACAGAGGCAAAAAAAGCATTGAGTACATTAGCTTTTTACACACCCTCTGTCACTAGGTTGCCTCCCTCATTCAGTAAGGGGTCCACACTTTCCTTGACTTTCTTCTTGTTGCTAACACACCTGAAGAAACCCTTCTTGTTACTCTTAACATCTCTTGCTATCTGCAACTCCAAGGGCTGGTCTACACTATGACTTTAATTCGGATTTAGCAGTATTAAATCGAATTAACCCTGCACCCATCCACACAACGAAGCCATTTATTTCGAAATAAAGGGCTCTTAAAATCAATTTCTGTACTCCACCCCGATGAGCAGAGTAGTGCCAAAATCGATATTGTCATTTCGAATAAGGGTTAGTGTGGTTGCAATTTGATGGTATTGGCCTCCAGGAGCTATCCCACAGTGCACCATTGTGACCGCTCTGGACAGCAATCTGAACTCTGATGCACTGGCCAGGTACACAGGAAAAGCCCCACGAACATTTGAATTTTATTTCCCGTTTGCCCAGCGTGGAGAGCACAGGTGACCATGCAGACCGATAATCGAAAAAGAGCACCAGCATGGACCGTACAGGAGGTACTGGATCTGATCGCTATATAGGGAGAAGATTCAGTGCTAGCAGAACTTCGTTCGAAAAGACGAAATGCCAAAACTTTTGAAAAAATCTCCAAGGGCATGATGGAGAGAGGCCACAATAGGGACTCAGATCAGTGCCGCGTGAAAGTCAAGGAGCTCAGACAAGCTTATCAAAAAACAAAGGAGGCAAACGGTCGCTCCGGGTCAGAGCCGCGGACATGCCGCTTCTACGCCGAGCTGCATGCAGTTCTAGGGGGGGCCGCCACCACTACCCCACCTCTGACCGTGGATTCCGAGGCAGGGATAATCTCATCAGCTACACCTGAGGATTCTGCGTGCGGGGAAGAGGAGGAGGAGGGAGGACGAGCTTGCAGAGAGCACCCAGCACTCCGTTCTCCCCAATAGCCAGGATCTTTTTCTCAACCTGACTGAAGTACCCTTCCAACCCTCCCAAGCCAGTATCCAAGACCAGAACCCCATGGAAGGGACCTCAGGTGAGTTTACCTTTTAAAATATAAAACTTGTTTTAAAAGCAAGCGTTTTTTAATGATTACTTTGCCCTGAGGACTTGGGATGCATTCATGGCCAGTACAGCTACTGGAAAAGTCTGTTAACGTGTCTGGGGATGGAGCGGAAATCCTCCAGGGACAGCTCCATGAAGCTCTCCTGGAGGTACTCCAAAAGCCTTGCCACAAGGTTTCTGGGCAGTGCAGCCTTATTCCGTCCTCCATGGTAGGACACTTGATCGCGCCATGGTTGCAGCAAATAATCTGGTATCATTGCATGACAAAGCCTGGCAGCGTATGGTCCCAGTGTTTGCTGGCATTCAAGCAACATCCGTTCTTTATCTCACTGTGTAATTCTCAGGAGAGTGATATCACTCATGGTAACCTGGTTGAAATACGGGAATTTAATTAAGGGGACAGAGGTGGCCGTTCCTACTGGGCAGTTTGCCTGTGGCCGAAAAGAAATCCTTCCCTGCAGTTAGCCAAGCGCGGGGGTGGGAATGTTGGGGGGGGGGGAAATTGGCCCAGAGCTTTTCGCGTTTGGCTAGCAGGGATCTTCCCTGATACCAGCCATGTGGTGGGGGGAGGGATAAAGCGATCATCCCAGAGAATTGGATGGGGGGGGGTGTTAGTTTGTTTTCTGCTGCTGAAGGTTAACAGGAAAACCGCAGCACTCAACGGGCTTTGCTTGGTAGGTGGGAAAGGAGGGCGCAGAAGCCGAAAGACAATGGCTTACAATGGCCGCATGCAAGCCAAATTCTGTTGCCCGAACCTGCGTCTGTGATCTCTAGCAGCAAAGCCACAGGCACTCAATATTAAGAGGCAAAATGCGACCTTGCACAGAAATCACATGTGCTATGTAATGTGAATAGTGTTGGTCACTGTGAAAGAGTAAGCATTGTTCTGCAAAATGTATCTTTTTAAAAAATTCTCTCCTTTGTTCCCTCCCTCCAGCAGCTGCAAATTCTTCAAGCCTCCCTCCTCCGTCCCGAAGGCTATCTCAGATAAGGCATCAGAAAAAGAAGACGCGAGATGAGATGTTCGCAGAAATCATGGAATCCACCCGCAGTGAAAGAGCTCATCTGAATGAGTGGAAGGACACTGTTTCAAAGTATAGGAAAGAAGCCAGTGAACATGAGGACAGGAGGGACCAACGTGAGGACAGGAGGGACGCTCGAGATGAGAGGTGGCGGCAGGAAGATCAGAAGAGGCAGGATGCAACGCTGGGGCTGCTGCGTGAGCAAACAGACATGCTCCGGCGTCTGGTGGAGCTTCAGGAACGGCAGCAGGATAACAGAGTGCCGCTACAGCCCCTGTATAACCCCCCTCCCATCTCACCATGTTCCATAGCCTCCTCACCCAGACGTGTAAAGAACGTGGAGGGGGCAGCTCCGTACACCCTCCCATTCCACCCCAATGGACAGCCCAAGCAAAAGGCTGTCATTTTTTTAACCTTTTTTTAGTGGCCTTTTCCTTCCCACCGATCCTCCTCCCAAACCCCACCCGGGTTCTCTCCCTCTCTTTATAATCAATTAATAAAGAATAAATGATTTTTAAACTATAGTGACTTTATTTCCTTTGAAAGCAAGCTGGGGGAATGGGGAGGGTGGGTTCCTTACAGAGAATGAGTCAATAAAGGGGGTGGGTTTTCATGAAGGAGAAACAAACAGAAATTTCACACTGTAGCCTGGCCAGCCATGAAACTGGTTTTCAAATCTTTTCTGATGCGCCGCACTTCCTGGTGTGCTCTTCTAATCGCCCTGGTGTCTGGCTGCGTGTAATCAGCAGCCAGGCGATTTGCCTCAGCCTACCACCCCGCCATAAAGGTCTCCCCCTTACTTTCACAAAAATCGTGGAGCACACAGCAAGCAGAAATAACAATGGGGATATTGGTTTGGCTGAGGTCTGAGCGAGTCAGTAACGATCGCCAGTGACCTTTTAAACGGCTAAATGCACATTCTACCACCATTCTGCACTTGCTCAGCGTGTAGTTGAACAGCTCTTGACTCCTGTCCAGGCTGCCTGTGTATGGCTTCATGAGCCATGGCATTAAGGGGTAGGCTGGGTCCCCAAGAATAACTATTGGCATTTCAACATTCCCAACGGTTATTTTCTGGTCTGGGAAGTAAGTCCCTTGCTGCAGCCGTTTAAACAGAGTAGTGATCCTGAAGACGCGAGCATCATGAACCCTTCCCGGCCAGCCCACGTTGATGTTGGTGAAACGTCCTTTGTGATCCACAAGTGCTTGCAGCACCAGTGAAAAGTACCCCTTGCGGTTTATGTACTGGGTACCCTGGTGCTCCGGTGCCAAGATAGGGATATGGGTTCCATCTATCGCCCCACCACAGTTAGGGAATCCCATTGCAGCAAAGCCATCCACTATGACCTGCACATTTCCCAGAGTCACTACCTTTCATAGCAGCACCTCAGTGATTGCTTTGTCTACTTGCATCACAGCAGCCCACAGTAGATTTGCCCACTCCAAATTGATTCCCGACTGACCGGTAGCTGTCTGGCGTTGCAAGCTTCCACAGGGCTATCGCCACTCGCTTCTCAACTGTGAGGGCTGCTCTCATCTTAGTATTCTGGCGTTTCAGGGCAGGGGACAGCAAGTCAAAGTTCCATGAAAATGCCTTTACGCATGCGAAAGTTTCGCAGCCACTGGGAATCGTCCCACACCTGCAACACTATGCGGTCCCACCAGTCGGTGCTTGTTTCCCAGGCCCAGAATCGACGTTCCACGGATAGAACCTGCCCCATTAACAACATGATCTCCAAAGCACCGGGGCCCGTGGTTTGAGAGAATTCTGTGTCCATGTCCATGTCCTCATCACGCTTGTCACTGCGCTGCCGTCGCCTCCTCGCCTCGTTTTTCTGGTCCTGGCTCAGCATAAACTGCACGAGAACACGCGAGGTGTTTACAATGTTCATGACTGCTGTCTTGAGCTGAGTGGGCTCCATGCTTGCTGTGGAATGGAGTCTGCAGTGTTCACCCAGGAAAAAAGGCGCGAAATGGTTGTCTGCCGTTGCTTTCATGGAGGGAGGGGTGAGACTGTACCCAGAATCACCTGCGACAATGTTTTTTGCCCCATCAGGCACTGGGATCTCAACCCAGAATTCCAATGGGCAGGGGAGACTGCAGGAACTATGGGATAACTACCCACAGTGCAACGCTCCGGAAATCGACACTAGCCCCGGTACATGGATGCACACCGCCGAATTAATGTGCTTAGTGTGGCCGCATACATTCGACTTTATACAATCTGTTTCCAAAATTCGAATTATATAAATTCGGATTAATCCCGTAGTGTAGACATACCCCAAGTGTGATTTGGCCTTCCTGATTTCACTCCTGCATACCTGAGCAATATTTTTATACTCCTCCTTGGTCATTTGTCCAATCTTCCACTTCTTGTAAACTTCTTTTTTGTGTTTAAGATCACCAAGGATTTCACTGTTAAGCCAAACTGGTTGCCTGCCATATTTACTATTCTTTCTACACATCGGGATGATTTGTTCCTGGAACCTCAATAAGGATTCTCTAAAATACAGCCAGCTCTCCCATGTCGATTCTTAAACCCTTTATCAAGTCACCCCTTAACCTTCTCTTTGTTAAGATAATATATTGAGTTCCTTCAGCCTCTTACAATAATGCATGTTTTCTAATCCTTAAATCCAGTGGTTCCCAAACTGTGGGTCACAACCCCAAATGGGGTCACACCATCAGCAAATAGGGTTATGGCAATCTCTACTGTGCAGAACGTGTGTGAGAGGTCACGCTGTATGGAGGACAACATTTTGCTCTACAAAATGGCATCTTCCATGCTGTCTGGGGTCCCGGGAAGAAATACCGTATATACCCATTCATAAGCTGAATTTTTTTAGTAAAAAAAGGGAAGCACCAGAGAAGGGGGTCGGCTTATGAACGGATATAGAGAAGGAGAGGTGGGACACAGCCCCTCCCCCCAACAGAGGGAGCAAGGAGAGGCAGCACAGCCAGCCGAGTCAGAAGGGAAGAGGCAGGGCCAGAGTTTCTCTGCTTCTGGCCATGCTGCTCTCCCCCACCAGCCTCTGAAGCAGCTGCAGCTCCGGGGCGGACAGGCTGTAGCCATGCCGCTCGTCCCCGCCCCCCAGAGCAGGCTGTGGCCATGCTGCCCGGCCCGCCAGAGCACGGCCCAGCCCGTTGGAACATGCTGCGACCGCGGAGCAGCTCCAGCCAGGCCAGAGACATCCTCCCCAGATAAGGTGGGAAGGGATGGGATGGGGAGAGTGTGGGGGTCCTGGGCTAGGGGTGGGGTCATGTGCGGGCTGGTCACAGGGGTTACTCCCGACTCCCAGCTTCTCCCCCCCAAAAAAATTTCCCCACCAGTTGCTGTCCCGGCCCGCCAGTGTAAGCAGCTGGCGTGCCAGGACACTGTTTACTTAGGTTTACCTCTGTGCCTGCGGACGCTCAAGGTAAACAAACCATCTCGGCCCAGCAGTGGCTTATCCTGATGGCCCGGGAGCCAAAGTTTGCTGAGCCCTGAATTATAGGGTCAGCTTATGAACGGGTCATAAAAATTTTCCATTTTTATTTATCCATCTTGGGAGGGGTTGGCTTATAAACGAACCGGCTTATGATAGAGTATATACGGCAATTAAAATGGGGTTACACTACCAAAAAGTTTGGGAATCCCTGCTTTAATCATTCTTGTGGCTCTTCTCTGAACGCTCTCCAATTTATCAACAGCCGTTTTTAGGGTTACCATAATCCAGCAAGCAAAAAAAGAGGACGGGAGGAGCCCCGCCCCTGTCCTACCCTAGCCCCGCCCCATCCTGCCCTAGTCCCACCCACTCCCCCCCCTCAGAATCCCCAACCCTCCCCCCGCTCCTTGTTCCCTGACTGCCCCCTCCTGGGACCCCTGCCCCTAACTGCCCCCCAGGACTCCACCCCCTACCTAAGCCTCCCTGCCTCTTGTCCCCTGACTGCCCCCTCTTGAGACCCTCCCCCCCCAGGACTCTACCCCCTACCTGTACCCTGATTGCCCCAACCCTTATCCACACCCCCACCCCCAGACAGACCCCTGGGACTCCCACGCCCCATCCAACCACTCCCCACCCCCTGACAGCCCCCCCAAAACTCCCGACCCATCTAAACCCCTCTGCTCCCTATCCCCTGACTGCTCCAATCCCTCTCCCCACTCCTGCCCCCTGACAGCCCCCCCCCGAACTCCCAACGCCCCCCCGCTCCTTGTCCCCTGCCTGCCCCCTCCTGGGACCCCTGCTCCTAACTGCCCTCCAGGACTCTACCCCTTACCTGTACCCTGACTGCCCAAAACCTTATCCACACCCCCAGAAAGTCCCCCCCCAAACTCCCAACCCCCCACCCCCCTGTCTCTTGACTGCCCTCTCCAGAACCTCCCTGCCCCTTCTCCGACCCCCTGGCCCCCTTGTTGTTGGCCTTTCTTCGCCTAATGTCTCGGTGAACTTGCTCAGGAACTGCATGAGCCGCTCGTCCGGACGCTGGGCAGCAGTGGGGGAGGAGCTCCAGACTGCCGGAGCCGATCTGCGATGCAGGAAGGGAGGGAGGGAGGGAGTGATTTCTGCTGCGGGGGGGAGGAGGACGTGCTCTCTCTGGCTGAGTGTCGGAGCCCCATGTAAGTGACACCGTCTGGCCGGCAGCACTGTTAGCCGCGTGTGCTCTGCATGGGGGGGGAAGTCCGGACATTTACAAATTCCCCCCGGACGCTATTTTTAGCTTAAAAAGCCGGACATGTCCGGGGGAATCCGGACGAATGGTAACCCTACCTTTTTGAATGGTAGACAACAGAACTGGACACAGTATTGCAGCAGTAGTTGCACTAGTGCAAAACAGAGGTAAAATAATCTCTCTGCTCCTACTTGAGTTTTCAGTGTTTATATGTACATCCAAGGATATTAGCTCTTCTGGGCACAGCATCACAGTGGGAGCTCATGTTCCGCTGATTATCCACCATGACCCCCCAAATCTTTTTCAGAATCAATGCTTCCCAGGACAGAGTCACCCATCCTGTAAGTATGGCCTACATTCTTTGTTCCTAGATGCATCAAAAATACCAAAAACACTAGCAGAATGTTACAAAAAGCTCTCAAAAAACTGAGTGACTGGGCAACCAAATGGCAATGAAATTCAACGGTGAGGATTGCAAAGTAATGCACATTGGAAAACATAATCCTAACTACATATATAAGACAATGGGGTCTAATTTAGTTGTTACCACTCAAAAAAGATCTTGGAGTCATTGTGGATAGTTCTCTGAAAACATCCACTGAATGTGCAGCAGCAGTCAAAAAAGCGAACAGAATGTTAGGAACCATTAGGAAAGGGATAGATAAGAAGACAGAAAACATCATAATGCCACTATGTAAATCCATGTTATGCCCACATCTTGAATACTGCATGCAGTTCTGGTCAATCCATCTCAAAAAAGATGTATTTGAATTGGAAAAGGTACACAGAAGGGCAATGAAAATAATTAGGGGAACAGAACAGCTTCCATATAAGGAGAGATTAAATAGATTGGGACTGCTTATCTTAGAAAAGAGAAAAAGAAGAGATATGATAGAGGTCTATACAATTATGAATGGCACAGAGAAAGTAAATAGGGAAGCGTTATTTAGCTCTTCACACAAAACAAGCTGGAGGGGGTCACCCAATGAAAGTAATAGGCAGCAGGTTTTAAACTAAACTAAGGAATTACTTCTTCACACGCATAACTTGTTGCCACAGGATGTTGTGAAGGCCAAAAGTATAACTGGGTTCTAAAAAACCATTAGGTAAATTCATGGAGGATGGGTCCATCAATAGCTATAGCCAAGATGGTCAGGGACACAGCCCCATGCTCTGGGTGTCCCTAAATCTCTGACTGCAAGAAGCTGGGACTGGATGACAGGGGATGGATCACTTGACAATTGCCCTGTTCTGCTCGCTCCTTCTGAACTATCTGGCAGAGACCATTCTCAGAGACAGGATACAAGGCTAGACCCAATGTGGCCATTCTTATGTTCTCATACATTTACATTTCACTGTACTAAAAACACACATTCTTTGCTTGCATCCAGCTTACCAAGGAAGCCAGATCACTCGGAATCAGACTTGTCCTCCTCATTTACCACTCCCACATGTTTTGTGTTATATGCAAATTTTATCAGTAATCGTGTTTTCTTCCAGGTCACTGATATAAATGTTAAACTTCAAAGGGCCAAGAATTGATCCCTGTGAGACCCCACTGGAAATACACCCGCTTGATGAGGATTCCCTGTTTATAATTAAATTGAGACCTATGAGATAGCCAATTTTTAATCAATTTAATGTGTGCCATCTTAATTTTATATTGTTCTAGTTTTTTTTAAATCAAAATGCAATGCAGCAAAAAGTCAAATGACTTACAGAAATGTAAGTGTATTACATCAATGCTATTACCTTTAGCAAACAAGCTTGTGATCTTGTATAAATATATATCACATTAGTTTGACAGAATCTATTTTCCATAAATCCATGTTGATTATCATTAATCATATTTAAGGCTACAGTTTAGTCATGGGTATTTTTAGTAAAAGTCATGGATAGGCCACGGGCAGTAAACAAAAATTCATGGCCCGTGAACTGTCCATGACTTGCACTCTATATCCCTGACTAAATCGGGGGGGGGCTAGCCCAGAGGCACCATGGGTGCTGGAGGAGGCAGGGGGCAGTGCGTGGCCAGGGACCCCCCGGCTGGTGCTGGGGGAGGGGGGCACGGTGGCCCGAGACTGCTCCAGCAGTGGCCAGTGCGACTGGCCCAGGGGGCTGCCTGAGCCGGCTGCTGCAGAACTCTCAGAGGTCACGGAAAGTCATGGAATCCGTGACTTCCGTGACAAACTCGCAGCCTTAATCATATTATCCTCTTTTACTTCTTTATTAACTGAGCCCTCTATCAGCCACTCCATGGGATCAACATCAGACTGACAGGCCTATAATTACCCAGGTCATCCTGTTTTCCCCCTTCTTAAAAATTGCCACATTAGCTGTCTCCCAGTTTCCTGGAACTTCCCTAGTGCTCCAAGACTTACTGAAAATCAACATTAATGGTCCAGCGAGCTTCTCATCCAGCTCTTTTAACTTGTATCCAAGAGTTTTATCTGGACCAGGTGATTTAAAAATATCTGACTTTAATAGCTTCTGCTTAACATCTTCCAGAGATACAACTGGAATGGAAAGAGTTTATAACTGTATGATGAGATTGTATCATCTGTTCTTCCCCAAATACAGAACAGAAATATTTACTGAATAGTTTGGCCTTTACTGAATTACCATTGTCAGGATTTTTTTTGTTCCCAATATATTTTAAGAACTCCTTATTGCCCTTAAATCTGCTGACCATATAGATTTCTCCTTGTGACATTGTACTTCCCTAATCAGTTTTCTACAATTCATAGAATCATAGAATATCAGGGTTGGAAGGGATCTCAGGAGGTCATCTAGTCCAACCCCCTGCTCAAAGCAGGACCAATTCCCAACTAAATCATCCCAGCCAGGGCTTTGTCAAGCCTGACCTTAAAAACCTCTAAGGAAGGAGATTCCACCACCTCCCTAGGTAACCCATTCCAGTGCTTCACCACCCTCCTAGTGAAAACGTTTTTCCTAATATCCAACCTAAACCTCCCCAACTGCAACTGCAAGTATTTACATTCATTACTATCAATTTCCCCTTTCTTCCATGTGTTATATATTGTATTTTTGTAGGTGTCTTCCCTCTAAACCAGGCAGGTTTTGTAACCAGGACGGCCTTCTTCCTCAAAGGTCATACTGAACATAGGCTGCTGTTTTAGTACCAAATGTGACCCACACATTGCCCTGGAGCCCCTGGGAGGAGGAAAGCAGTCTAGAACATGGTCCTGACTCAGACTCCTTCTGCATACATTCAGAGCCTACAGCCTGGTGACCCAGCATACTGTGAAAAGAACTACAAGGGGCTGCCCCACAGCCCTGCCCTACCCCGGTACCTGCCTCTTTTTTCCCCTTCCTTGTGCAGGAATCTCGATGATTCTTAGGCACTTCCCAGGAGATCTGAAAAAAAAGCAAGAAACTTCAATGTCAATTATCCTTCCAGCACTGCAGGATACCCGCCCTCAGCACTGCCTGTGCTGCACACAGGACTGGAGCCCACCCTGTTGGGCACTGCACAGACACTGGGGAGACACTCCTTGCCCAAGCAGCTGACAAACAGAGACAGGAGGAAAGAGCAGCCAAAGCCAACATGGACACCTTCACTGTCACAGATTCTAATCCCAGAACAGACCACTGTGATCCTTTAGTCTGGTCTCCTATACAACACAGGCCAGAGAACATCAACACAATCATTCCCATTTGAACCAGAGCATATATTTTAAATAAGAACCCTTTACCCCAGCTCAGACTCAGCCCATCCATAGTTAATTGCTTGACTGCTTACAGCTGCTGTATGCAGTGTTGCTGTAGCTGTGTTGGTCCTAGGGTATTGGAGACACGAGGAGAGTAAGGTAATACCTTTTACCGGACCAACTTCTGCTGATGAGAGAGACAAGCTTTTGAGCTATACAGAGCTCTTGCTTAGGTCTGGGAAAAACACTCAGAGTGCAGGAGATGATCTTGAGGGGGCTACAAATGTCGTGGTGGTGGGGAGAAAACAGTGTGAGAAGCTGCCCGACAGGCAGACAAATTCAAGTTTGAGGGGGGCAACAATAAGATGAGAAAGAAGACATGCGGGGGTTTGGGGGAGGGCTGGGAAGAGAGCCAAAGGGGAGGACAAAGAAGTTGATTTGATGCAGTAGAACATGGGGAGCCAGCAGAGGGACTTGTGGAAGGGGTAGGTTTTTCCAAGTGCCTGGCCAGTAAGATGATCCCAGCAACTGCATTTGAATGGAGCAGAGTGCATGAGGTGTGGGGTGAGTGTCCAGGAGGCTGGAGAGGAGGGAATTGCAGTCATAAGGGTGGAGAGGGGCCAGGAGGGTTTTCCCAGTGTGAACAGAGAAAAAGGCTGGATCTTAGAGGTGTTATTTAGGAAAAACAGTCTGGGTGTGAGGGGAGAGGAAGGCGTCTAAGGTGACAATCACGTGAGAGGGAGGATGGGGTGTTTTCAAGGGAAGATCAGGAGCTTGGTTTTGGCAGGTGAGACAGAAAGATGGGCTGAAGTGTGCGAATGATGGAGGGAGGCAGGAGCAGAGCAGCAAGATCTGTGAGACATCTGCGCAAGGATGGTAACTGAAGCTGGGTCAGCAGACGAGGTCACCTAGCAAGAAGGTGTTTAAAAAAAAAGAGAGAAGAGAAAAAGAAAAAGAAAGAGAAAAGTCCAGGGTCGAGCACTATGGAGTCCCATGGAGAGAGGGAGGGAGAAGAGCAGTAGCCAAGAGGCAGGAGGATCCAGGACAAGATAGTACTGTGGAAGCCATGGGAGGACAGGATACATGGAGGAGAGTGCAATCGATGGTGCCAAAAGCAACTAAGCTGTCAAGGAGGATGGGGCAAGAGTCCCGCCAAGGCCTGGCCATGAAGCCGGGGTGACAACAGCATCAGGAACTGGGAGAAGGGGATCCAGTATGGAACTGGGGCAGAGCAGCCGGGGGCATGACAAGAGGCATGGAGACCAGAGCATGTTTGTATTGTCCAAGAAGAGGGCTGGCAGCAGCGGTGAGGGAGTTTAGCAGCCAGGAGGGGTTGAGGTCAATGCGGAGGAGCTAGAGGTAGAAAGTGACTGAGGGACTTCACAGTGAATCATTTCCTTTCAACAGTCTCACAAGATCATGCAGAGAGCGGGGAGGTAAGTCCTAGGTTGAGAGTAGAAAACAGGGTCAAATGTCTGCAAGAGCACTGCCAATTGCAGAGACTGAGGAGGAGAGAGTGAATTTGTCTGTGCAATTGTGAAGTTCTCCCCAGAGTGGTTGGCACCACAGGAGTGGAAGAGGAGGGATGGGCTTTGCTGTGGGAGATGTGCGCACAGGACATTGGGGCAGAGGCAGGGGGAATTGAGTTAAATCACCCATGTTAATCTCTTTTTGCTTTTGTACTTTAGCTATTTTCCTAAAGAAAGGTTGATCATCACTGGCTTATAGCCATTAAAACATGTTGATCATTTGCAACTAAATATAGCCTTTACACTAAATTTGGCACTTTTTGCTAAACAGGAGGATACACTATATCAATACACATTTATTTAAGCAATTATATAGATTAACTTACATTTATTCAGTTTCAAAATATTTTACTTTTTTATTATATTAGAAAATGGTGAATGATGCACATGTAACAAGATTGACTTTTTTCCCCCCACTTGATTTGTGTCAAGCTCTATTTAGATGGAAAGTCAAATTAAATTAAAATACACAAAAACAGCATTTAAAATAATTTATTAGTTAAATAAAACTACCTTAAATTTGGTTATTTATCCTGCACAAAAAAAAAATCAGATTATCAACACATGTTTTACATTTAAAACTGATTTATTAAACAAAGGAAACAATCTGTAGTTAGTGAATTGAACTCTTGTTTCTGGTCACCATATCCTTCAAGGTTTTCGAACTAGTAGACCTCATCCTCTCACATCTCATTTTTATCCATACATTAAAGGAGGAAAATCAGTTACTTTCCTGTTTTGCAACCATTGTTTTTGAAATGTGTTGCTCATATCTATTCCACTCAGGTGTGTGCATTTGAACCTGAGTTTTCTCTGTAGCAGTACCTGCCGGGGCAGAGCATGTGCCCTGCACCTCCTTATGCTTCTAGCCAAGAATACAAGGGGCAGCCATACCCTGACCCTCCCTCAGCTCCTTCGCACTGGAATAGCAACGAAATAGACTCTGAAGCAGAGGGAAAGGAGGGTGGGTGGTAGAACAGACACATGCAAGAACATCTCAAAGAACAAGTTACAACACAGCAAGTAACCTTTCTTCGATTGATCGCACATGTCCATTCCACCTAGGTGACTCTCAAGCAGTAATCTGGGGGTGAGGGGGATGGGAAGGCGGGGGGAGAGAGAATAGGCAGAGCTTGGAGTATGTTTGAAAAGGGATTGCAGCACTGCTCTCCCAAAGCCCAAGTCAGCTCTAGAGGCTCAAGCGAAAGCATAATGCTTAGTGGAGGTCTGTGCTGACAACCAAGTTGCTGCTTTGCAAATGTCCAGTATAGATACATTCCTTAAGAAGGCCAGTGAAGTTGCTTGGGCACTCTGAGAAAGAGCTGTCAATTTGTGTGGGGTCAGACATTACCTACAGCACAACAGCAGGTTAGCCAGTGAGAGCGTTTGAGCCGAAATTGCTGGTCACAGATTCATGGATTCCAAGGCCAAAAGGGACCATTGCGATCATCTAGTCTGACCTCTTGTACAACAGGCCAGAGAACCTACCAAACCTAATTCCTAGAGCATACCTTCTGGAAAAATATCCACTCTTGATTTAAAAACTGTCAGGGATGGAGAATCCACCATGACCCCTGTGGGTGTATTGAAGTTCAATATTCAGCCCCTTTTCCGGGCCTGTTTTAACTCCCTTCCTCAGGGCTTAAACAAATTCCCCTCTCTGGGATTAGGCCACTCCACCTGTGGCTGATGGGGTGGGGGGAAACACAGGCCTGCCCACTACTCCAGGTCCCAACCCAACTCCAGAGACCGTACAAGTAGCAGCCCCCTGCTGTGTCCATATAACTAATTGCTACTGTTTCCCTGGGCCGCTTCCCCACAGCCCCTCATCTTCTCCCTTAAATGAGACTTCAGCCCTAGGGTAAGTCCCACCCAAGAGCAAATTCCTGCTCCTCCGGTCTCTGCCAGAAGACTGACTCTCACTGGCCCTGCAGCTCCTTTTATATGAGCTTTCTAGGCCCAAACTGGCTGCTTCTCTGCAGCCTCTTTCTGACTGACTGCATCCCACACAGCTGCTCTGGTCAGCTTGGAGGTCTCACCTCCACTGCTCCTTTCTGAGACGGGGTGTGGTAGGACCACAAGGCCTCCAGTAGGGGGCCTCTGGTCCTAATAAAGTAACTCCTCACTTAACGTTGTAGTTATGTTCCTGAAAAATGCGACTAAGTGAAATGATGTTAAGCGAATCCAATTTCCCCATAAGAATTAATGTAAATGGGGGGGAGGCGGGGTTAGGTTCCAGGGAATTTTTTTTTTTTGGCCAGACAAAAGGCATTATATATATTTTAAACAAGCAATTTAATACAGGCATAAGTTTTAAACAATTTTTAAACAAGCAATTTAATACTACGCTGCGGGGGGGGAGTAGTGTGCACGTGCTGTGTGTTTACAAACATACTGTACATATAGTACTGTAGTATAGTTGGGAGGTGCCCCTGCCTTACCCCACACAGGCGCAGCCCACTGGCACTGGAGATGACGCAGGCAAGGAGGCTGAAGGTGCTGTAGGCTAGGAGAAGCACGTTGCACAGCAGCGGCAGCTTCCCCTACTCTGCAAGCACCAGGGGCGGGCCCTCAACCCTCAGCCCACCCACTCTCCCCCTTCCCCGAAGCCCCTATCCTTGACCTGCCTCTTCTCCCCCCCACATCCTTCCCCCTTTACTTCCCACGCTGTGTCCTCGCTTCTCCCCCCCACTCACCTCCCTTCTAAACACCGCACGCCAGCTGATTGCCACCGGCAGGAGAGGGAGGGGGGAGGCGTGCCAAGTCCTCCCCCTCCTTGCTGCCTGGGGCAATCAGCTGGCTTGCGGTATTTAGGGTGCAGGAGGGAGGAGCGAGGACTCGGCGAGCAGGTTCTCCCTCCCTCCCGCCCAGGGCAATCAGCTGGCTTGTGGCATTGGGGAGGTTGGGGAGGGAAGGGAAGCCTGCGCGGCGAGTCCTCGCTCCTCCCCCCAAAACGCTGCAAGCCAGCTGATTGCTGCGGGCGGGGGGAGGAGGGGGAAGGCGCTGATCTGTGGGGTTTGCCGGCGGGTGGGAGGCGCTGTGGGGGGGGGGTTTGGTCGGCCTAGGGAGGATGCCAGCTGTGGCGAAAGCAGGCAGCCAAACAACATAAGAGTGGAGCATTGCACAACTTTAAATGAGCATGTTCCCTAATTGATCAGCAATGAAACAACATTAACCAGTGTGACGGGGCAAGGCCAGATGGCTATAGAAAAGTAATGGGAGATAGATATATTAGCCCCAGGTTAAACAAATCCCTGGTACCAAGATAAGTAAATGGCAGCTGCTCCAGGTCAATTAAGACACCTGGGGCCAATTAAGATCTTTCCAGAAGGCAGTGGAGATTGCTAGGTTGATTGGGACACCTGAAGCCAATCAAGGGCTGGCTGAAACTAGTTAAATAGCCTCCCAGTTAGTCAGGTGGGTGCACATGTCAAGAGCTGTGAGAAGTTGCGCTGTTGGAGAGACTGAGCTGTATACACCATACTAGGTACAAGGAAGGAGGTGCTAAGGTAAGGGTGAAGTGGAGCTTGAGGAAGTGGGGGCTGCTGTGGGGAAG
The DNA here is from genome assembly GCF_011386835.1 of Chrysemys picta bellii. Classification (NCBI taxonomy): domain Eukaryota; kingdom Metazoa; phylum Chordata; order Testudines; family Emydidae; genus Chrysemys; species Chrysemys picta. The sequence continues at coordinate 142,156,929 of NC_088795.1, read as the reverse complement.
TAGCCCAGAGAATTGTATGTGTCCTGTTCCTAAAAAGTCAGCTACCATAGCTGCTAAGTTTAGGGTCCCTGGGCTGGAGCCCGGAGTAGAGGGCAGGCCTGGGCTCCCCCCCCTTTGCCCCCTGATTAATCACTGAGACTGGGAGACAACCGAGACTGTGCAAAGGAGGATAGCTTCTCCTCCCCTCCCTTGCTGGCTTATGATGAAAATGGCTCAGTAGCCTGTGACCCTTGTCTCTAGAGACAGAAGGGTTAAGGGGAGGGTCACAGTGAGCCTCTGAGGCTAGCAAAATCCATCAGGAAACGCAGGACCCACAGAGACTAGGACAGAGCTTTGTCACACCAGGATGACTTAAAGTGAGGAGTTACTGTACACCCCATTGCAGAGACAAAACCAGCAAAACAAAGAGAACCACTATCTATACTAACTAGTTACACTAACTACTGTCTATTATTTGCAAAAAAAAATGTGAAAGTCTTTACAAGCAGCTCCAACTTGTAGCCAAAAGCAGTAAGAAGGAATTGAGGGAAGTTCAGGGTAGCTCTGCCTTTTATATCCTTGGCTGAAGGCATGAGGAAGCACAGGGCATATGCCTCCCCCCCCTCCCCCGACAGGTATTGCTACAGAAAGCTCTCTGGCTTGAGTACATATACCCTAAGTGGAACAGACATGTGCAGTCACTCAAAGAAGAAAACAAGTGGTCCAGCTTTTTCAACTCCCAATCAGCTTCTCAACCTTGAATGAACTAGTTGAATAAACTGAAGTGAAGCAAATATTCTCTCTGAACCTGCTGGTTTAGCACTTCCGTGAACTTTGGCTCCAGGTGCTCAGCCAGTGACTTCCACCAGTTTAGGGCTTTAACTTTCTTTAAAACTTTGGCAGCAAACATACTGCATGAGTATTATTTTATTTGAATTATATCAATTAGAGTAAGTCTAGGCCCTAGTATAGGTTGCAATCATTTCAAATTAAATTTTAAAGTGTTTTTAGAAAAGTATTTAAGTAAAAAAAAATGCATTTGTATCCCCCTGGGTAGATGGATTCTACAACACTCAGTGGAGGAGGGAGCTAGACCTGCAGAGAGGTCGTGGACATCAATGGACTGGAATGTGCAGAGGCCCCCATCACCAGGATGGTGAGCGATGCTAATGGAAACAAGACAGTGGCCGGAGGGGCAATGCAGAAATGGAGAGGTGCTTGGCTGGGCGAGTGGCTGACTTGATCCAGCCTTGAGGGGTGAGAGGAGGCAAGAAAGAGGAGATGGAAGGCTATTAGGTGAGATGGGGTTGTCACACTTCAGGGCAACTGCACCTGTGTTCCTCCTCTGTGCTCCCTTGAGCAAACCCACTGTAGGCTCACAGCTCCTCAGTTGTCACCTCACTTGGGCAGAGACCCGCACTTCTCCCCATCTCCTGACCAGGGTTTTTCAGGCTGCATGGTCCCCTGTCTACACCACCGTTACTCCCAGCAGTGACACTCTGAGTTGGTTTCCCAGACCTGCTCTCACCAACAGAAGTTGGTCCAATAAAAATATTGCCTCACCCACCTTGTCCTCTAAAATCCTGGGACCAACAGGGCTATAAGAGCGCTGCATATCCCTAGCAAGCCAGCCTGCCTGAACAGGCCAGTGCCCACACTTTCCTTTCTCTTCAGAGGCTCCAAACAGCGTAAGTGCCCATAGTTTGAGTTACCACACAGCTCTTTCTAAGCAAGTACATTTAGTCTTAAGGTGAAAGGATTACAGAGAAAACATTAAAAGATCCTACACACACTAATAAGCTTACCAGAGATCACCCCCAACTCCAGGGAGGGCTCTGGGAGGAGTCAGTCCTTCAAATGACACAAAGGAGTTTTCCTGGGGCTACAAGTTCATAACCGCTTTGGCTCAGAACAAGCACCCCAGGCATCAGTTAGTCTTTCCTTTATATACACCTCTACCCCAATAGAACGCGACCCGATATAACATGAATTCGGATATAATGTGGTAAAGCAGTGCTCTGGGGGGGGGGGGGGGGGGGGGCGAGGTTGCGTGCTCCGGCGGATCAAAGCAAGTTCGGTATAACGCGGTTTCACCTATAACGCGGTAAGATTTTTTGTCTCCCAAGGACAGCGTTATATTGGGGTAGTGGTGTAGCTTGGGCCTTTGATCTTCAGATTCCAGGAGCAGGTAATCAGGGCATAGCTTCAAAAGGGAGGGTTTTTACATAAACCAGAGGTGGGAATTTGCATTCATCACCCCTTAGATATTCCCCACGCAAGCCACTTGACCCTGTCTGTCCAAAAGTCCATTCTTGTCTGGCCCATTGTTCAAATACAGTCCTTTGAAGTTCATAACACTTTCTAGGGCTCACATCTCATATCCCCCCTAGAGATGTCCAGCAGAATCCTGAACACCACACAACCTTTGCATTTAATGAATAGACTCCAAAGAAAAAAAATGAATTCAATGAGATACTTCAAAGATATTGCAGGAAATTGCTGTGTTTGGCACAAGGACCTCGAGAGGAGGCTGATGGCCCTGAAGAAGAGGGAGATCCAGGCATCAAAGTCAGAGGGACGTGGTCAGGGAGGAGCTATCAGGAGGGTGTAGGGGAGAGAAAGACCTGATGGAGGGGGAGTGGGAAGGTGGGGGCTGGAAGTGGCAGGACAGAAGATACTTGATATAGCCCCCCAAAACAGGGGCTGCTAACAGGGAGTTTCACAAGGGAGTTTCACAAGGGGAGCAGGAAGGGGGCGAGGGTCCCTTGCCAGTTCCATCTGTTTTCTCTTGATTCCCCTTAATACCTATAAAGCAACTACATTCATAACTTTTTGCTTAAACAACCCTTTCAGCTGACAGGGGGCTGCAGACGGGAGTTTGACAGAGGGAGGCTTACGATGGTTAGGAAGACCCGCAACACCTGTGCCAGCACTGCTACTGTCTCCTCCACCTGTGCCTGTAGCCAGACAGAGTGCCTAAGCATGGATGCCTCTACCCAGATCCTGGTGTGGTTTTGCAAAGACTGTAACTTGCAATTTCCACTTACTGATATCCAGGCTGGGGGGACCATCCAATGTGAGAGGTGCCTGCTGGTGGAATCTCTCAGGCAGCAGGTGGGAGAGCTACAGGAGGAGGTGGCTAGGTTGAGGAGCATCCGTATCCACGAGCAATTCCTCGACAGTGTCCATGTGGAGACAGCTGAGGTAGCTGTCCCAGTACACAGGACTGCTGATACACCACTGGTGGAGGAGGAGATGGCTCAGGGTGGACACTGGCAGCTGGTTACTTCTGGCAGCAGGCAGTGCTCCACCCTTGCTCCGAACCCTCCTGCCGTGGTTATAGGTAACCGTTATGCTCTTCTTGATACAGGAAAGAAGGAATCACTCCCTACAGTAAAGGAGGAGAAGCCTCGTACCCCTAAGGCTGGAAAGTCTGCTGCCACCACTGCGAATAGGAAACGTAGGGTAGTGGTGGTCGGAGACTCTCTGCTGAGGGGGACGGAGGCGCCCATCTGTCGCCCTGACATTTCATCTCGGGAGGTATGCTGCCTGCCGGGGGCCCGTATCCGAGACGTTACGGAGGCATTGTCGAGGATTATCCAGCCCTCTGACTACTACCCCATGCTACTCATCCATGTGGGCACAAATGATACTGCGCGGTGTGACACTGAGCGGATCAAGAGTGACTACAGGGCTCTGGGAGTACGGGTGAAGGAGTTTGGAGCGCAGGTGGTATTCTCTTCAATTCTTCCTGTCAAAGGTAGGGGCCCGGGCAGAGACAGATGCATCATGGAGGTGAATGCCTGGCTGCGAAGATGGTGTCGCCAGGAGGGCTTTGGCTTCCTAGACCACGGGATGCTATTTGAGGAAGGACTGCTAGGCAGAGATGGCGTTCACCTTTCGAGGAGAGGAAAGACCCTATTCGGACACAGACTGGCTAACCTAGTGAGGAGGGCTTTAAACTAGGTTCGACGGGGACAGGTGAGCAAAGCCCACAGGTAAGTGGGGAACATGGAGACCGGGGAGATGGGTCGGAAACGAGAGGGAGTGTGGGCTATACTGGCAGAGAGAAAGGAGAGTCAGGACAAAACTGGGAGGAAAGATCAAACCAGTATCTTAGATGCCTATATACAAATGCGAGAAGTATGGGGAATAAGCAGGAAGAACTGGAAGTGCTAATAAATAAATACAACTATGACATTGTTGGCATCACTGAAACTTGGTGGGATAATACACATGATTGGAATGTTGGTGTGGATGGGTACAGCTTGCTCAGGAAGGATAGACAGGGGAAAAAGGGAGGAGGTGTTGCCTTATATATTAAAAATGTACACACTTGGACTGAGGTAGAGATGGACATAGGAGATGGAAGTGTTGAGAGTCTCTGGGTTAGGCTTAAAGGGGCAAAAAACAAGGGAGATGTCATGCTAGGAGTCTACTACAGGCCACCTAACCAGGTGGAAGAGGTGGATGAGGCTTTTTTCAAGCAACTAACAAAATCATCCAAAGCCCAAGATTTGGTGGTGATGGGGGACTTCAACTATCCGGATATATGTTGGGAAAATAACACAGCGGGGCACAGACTATCCAACAAATTCTTGGACTGCATTGGAGACAACTTTTTATTTCAGAAGGTTGAAAAAGCTACTAGGGGGGAAGCTGTTCTAGACTTGATTTTAACAAATAGGGAGGAACTCGTTGAGAATGTGAAAGTAGAAGGCAGCCTGGGTGAAAGTGATCATGAAATCATAGAGTTTGCAATTCTAAGGAAGGGTAGAAGGGAGAACAGCAAAATAGAGACAATGGATTTCAGGAAGGCAGATTTTGGGAAGCTCAGAGAGCTGATAGGTAAGGTCCCATGGGAATCAAGACTGAGGGGAAAAACAACTGAGGAGAGTTGGCAGTTTTTCAAAGGGACACTATTAAGGGCCCAAAAGCAAGCTATTCCGCTGGTTAGGAAAGATAGAAAATGTGGCAAAAGACCACCTTGGCTTAACCACGAGATCTTGCACGATCTAAAAAATAAAAAGGAGTCATATAAAAAATGGAAACTAGGACAGATTACAAAGGATGAATATAGGCAAACAACACAGGAATGCAGGGGCAAGATTAGAAAGGCAAAGGCACAAAATGAGCTCAAACTAGCTACGGGAATAAAAGGAAACAAGAAGACTTTTTATCAATACATTAGAAGCAAGAGGAAGACCAAAGACAGGGTAGGCCCACTGCTTAGTGAAGAGGGAGAAACAGTAACAGGAAACTTGGAAATGGCAGAGATGCTTAATGACTTCTTTGTTTCGGTCTTCACCGAGAAGTCTGAAGCAATGCCTAACATAGTGAATGCTAATGGGAAGGGGGTAGGTTTAGCGGATAAAATAAAAAAAGAACAAGTTAAAAATCACTTAGAAAAGTTAGATGCCTGCAAGTCACCCGGGCCTGATGAAATGCATCCTAGAATACTCAAGGAGCTAATAGAGGAGGTATCTGAGCCTCTAGCTATTATCTTTGGAAAGTCATGGGAGATGGGAGAGATTCCAGAAGACTGGAAAAGGGCAAATATAGTGCCCATCTATAAAAAGGGAAATAAAAACAACCCAGGTAACTACAGACCAGTTAGTTTAACTTCTGTGCCAGGGAAGATAATGGAGCAAGTAATTAAGGAAATCATCTGCAAACACTTGGAAGGTGGTAAGGTGATAGGGAACAGCCAGCATGGATTTGTGAAGAACAAATCATGTCAAACCAATCTGATAGCTTTCTTTGATAGAATAACGAGCCTTGTGGATAAGGGTGAAGCGGTGGATGTGGTATACCTAGACTTTAGTAAGGCATTTGATACGGTCTCGCATGATATTCTTATCGATAAACTAGGCAAATACAAATTAGATGGAGCTACTATAAGGTGGGTGCATAACTGGCTGGATAACCGTACTCAGAGTTGTTATTAATGGTTCCCAATCCTGCTGGAAAGGCATAACAAGTGGGGTTCCGCAGGGGTCTGTTTTGGGACCGGCTCTGTTCAATATCTGCAACAACGACTTAGATATTGGCATAGAAAGTACGCTTATTAAGTTTGCGGATGATACCAAACTGGGAGGGATTGCAACTACTTTGGAGGACAGGGTCATAATTCAAAATGATCTGGACAAATTGGAGAAATGGTCTGAGTTAAACAGGATGAAGTTTAACAAAGACAAATGCAAAGTGCTCCACTTAGGAAGGAAAAATCAATTTCACACATACAGAATGGGAAAAGACTGTCTAGGAAGGAGTACGGCAGAAAGGGATCTAGGGGTTATAGTGGACCACAAGCTAAATATGAGTCAACAGTGTGATGCTGTTGCAAAAAAAGCAAACATGATTCTGGGATGCATTAACAGGTGTGTTGTGAGCAAGACACGAGAAGTCATTCTTCCGCTCTACTCTGCTCTGGTTAGGCCTCAGCTGGAGTATTGTGTCCAGTTCTGGGCGCCGCATTTTAAAAAAGATGTGGAGAAATTGGAAAGGGGTCCAAAGAAGAGCAACAAGAATGATTAAAGGTCTTGAGAACATGACCTATGAAGGAAGGCTGAAAGAACTGGGTTTGTTTAGTTTGGAGAAGAGAAGACTGAGAGGGGACATGATAGCAGTTTTCAGGTATCTAAAAGGGTGTCATGAGGAGGAGGGAGAGAACTTGTTCACCTTAGCCTCCAAGGATAGAACCAGAAACAATGGGTTTAAACTGCAGCAAGGGAGGTCTAGGTTGGACATTAGGAAAAAGTTCCTAACTGTCAGGGTGGTTAAACACTGGAACAAATTGCCTAGGGAGGTTGTGGAATCTCCGTCTCTGGAGATATTTAAGAGTAGGTTAGATAAATGTCTATCAGGGATGGTCTAGACAGTATTTGGTCCTGCCATGCGGGCAGGGGGACTGGACTCGATGACCTCTCGAGGTCCCTTCCAGTCCTATAATCTATGATTCTATGAAAAGATCGTGGTGTGGATAATGGGGGTGGGGGGGGGGAGAGAATCTGCCAGCAGACAGCAGTGCTGGGTCTTGCAGGTCTTAGAGAGCTGGGAGATGGATGGAGAGAGGGCCAAATTGTGACATCTTCAGTACTGCCACACCCAGGAGTTGAAAAATCATGACCCAGGCCTCAAGAAGTCAAGAGATTATTTTATTAAAAAACTCATGATTTTTTAAGCCAAGTTTGAGCTCTTGCTCTCTCTGGTTTCTGAGCTGTTCAAGCATATGTCACATTTGCAAACTTTTCTCCAAACCCTGAGGGCTACAAACGGACTTTCTGAAAATTCCAGCCAAGTCCTCTCACATACTCACTTGTCTCCAGGAGCTGGGTCATTATGAAAGCCACCAAGTACCATGAGACTCATAGTAAATTCATAAAAGAGTTGGCAACACTGCAGAAGGGCACATGAGGTGGGGGACAAAAGGAGGGCCAGACGTCACCAGAGGAAGGAGGCAGTGGCAGACTTTATTCTGTTTGCACATTATAAGTGTGATCAAGTCATGATCACTGGTACTGAAGCTACCATTAATTTTTAGTTCTGTGATCAGTTCCTCTTTATCTGTCAAGATGAGGTCTAATATAGAATTCCCCATACTGGAAGCAACACATTTTGAGTTAGGAAGTTATCTATAATATTTAGACATTCCAAAGATGTTTTAATACTGGCTGTGACAAATATGGCCATTCCCTGCATATCCTGGAAAAATCATATTCAGTATCTTTGGTGTCCATTATATTAAATGCAAAGGTTGTGTGTTGTGGGCCAGGATTGTACGTGACATAGGATGTGAGCCCTGGAAAGTGTTATCAACTTCAAAGGACTGTATTGAACAATGGGACTGACAAGAATGAACTTCTGGACAGTGTCAAGTGGTTTGTCTGGGGAACATCTAGGGGAAGATGAACACAAATTCCCTCCTTTGGTATACAAAAATCCAGTCTTTTGAAGCTACATCCTAAGGAGGGAACCACTGTCTACTATTACCTGCTCCTGGAATCTGAAAAATCAAAGGCCTAAGCTGTATAAAGGTAAGACTAACTGATTCATGGGGGTGCCTGTTCTGAGCTAAAACTTATGAACTGTTAACCACCAAAACACCGTTTTGTGGGGTTTGAAGGACTGACTCCTACCAGAGCCTGTGCTGGAATTGGGGTGGGGGTGTGATCTCTGTAAGCTTATTAGCATGTGCTTAGGTTCTTTTTTTAAGGTATTTTTTTCTGTAAAGCTTTCACCTTAAGAATAAAATCATGGGTGATGTGGAGAAAGTGGATAAGGAAAAGTTATTTACTTATTCCCACACTACAAGAACTAGGGGTCATCAAATGAAATTAATAGGCAGCAGGTTTAAAACAAATAAAAGGAAGTTCTTAACGCAGCGCACAGTCAACTTGTGGAACTCCTTACCTGAGGAGGTTGTGAAGGCTAGGACTATAACAGGGTTTAAAAGAGAACTGGATAAATTCATGGAGGTTAAGTCCATTAATAGCTATTAGCCAGGACGGGTAAGGAATGGCGTTCCTAGCCTCTGTCTGTCAGAGGGTGGAGATGGATGGCAGAAGAGAGATCACTTGAACATTGCCTGTTGGTTCACTCCCTCTGGAGCACCTGGCATTGGCCATTGTCGGTAGACAGGATACTGGGCTAGATGGACCTTTGGTCTGACCCGGTACGGCCTTTCTTACGTTCTTAATAAATGTGCTTGCTTACAAAGATCTGTGTGGTAACGGTGGGCAGCTATGCTATTTAGATCCTCCATTAGGCTCTAATATTGTTAGGTTTCAGAGTAGCAGCCGTGTTAGTCTGTATCCGCAAAAAGAAGAACAGGAGTACTTGTGGCACCTTAGAGACTAACAAATTTATTAGAGCATAAGCTTTCGTGGACTACAGCCCACTTCTTCGTGGGCTGTAGTCCACGAAAGCTTATGGTCTAATAAATTTGTTAGTCTCTAAGGTGCCACAAGTACTCCTGTTCTTCTTTTTGCTAATATTGTTAGAACTTCTTGAGCTTCAGCATGTCTGATGGGGCCACTCTCAGTGGGGGTTATGGGGTGGATAATATGATCTGGCTGGGGTCAGTTCCCTTCATCTTCAGTTGACCTACCAGCAACGTGTGCAGACAGCTCGCCACAGCAATCAGTGCTTGGGTTCAGGCTGGTGCAGGCTGGCTGATGAGCCAGTTCACTAAGTGAAACTGCCCTGCTGACCACGATTCTGCCTCATGGACTGTGGAGGAGCAGGCAGCTTGTTTGGCCTCCCTCACTGCAGTGGTGCAGTCCTGTAAGAGCTGTTTGTGCTGCTGGCAGATGGGTCCAGAGTTATGTTGTGCGGTTGTTTGGTTTTAGGCACCTTTGGACTACGCATTTAATTTGCTTTAATCTTCTCAGTCAGTGAGGGAGGGGGTAACTAGCACCCAAGAGCTCATCTCCAAACTCATATCATACCCCCCAACAGCAACAGCCCCGCACACACACCTCTACCCCGAGTGAATCATCCCTGCGCACCCGCACCCCCTACCCATCTTCACAGCAATGCACCCATGGACAGTGCCACAGAACTCAGTAACCTCCATGATGTACACAATGCAGGCTTACACCCCCCATCCACATTCCCCGGTCCCTATGACTCCCTGGTTGCATCTCCTGAAATCCACCCCGCCTCAGACACGCATCTCCCCCCATTCGAAAGCAGCCCATTTACACACTCACCCTGCCAGCCCAAATAACCTCATGTGTGATCGCACCCCACATGCACCCATCCTGCTACAGACAGCCCCAAAGGATTGGGGTCTTGTGCTCACCATTTTGGCAGGCTGGTTGATTGACTCCAAAGGCAGGGCAAAGATGGCGTCCTTGGCTCCCACGTACAGAGTCCTGGTCTGCGGGGCCACCAGGAAGATGCTGTAGTTGGAAATGGCCTCCTGGGAGAAGCGATGAACCATCTGCTGGACCTCTGCAATCAGAGAGCAAGCACACTGTCTGTCCTGGGCATGCAGTAGGCAAGGCCTAACCCAGCACCACCCACGCTGACCAGTGAGAGCCAGGTGAGTGGGGTCACCAAGAATGCACTCCGCTTCAGGATCCACAATTACCCGCTGCTTCAGACCCAGACGGGAAGGGAGTGCACAGTTTTAGCTGCACTCCCCTGCCCCCAGCGCCTGAAAACACGCACGTGCATGGATCAGCGGCATGTCTCACCACTAGGCTGCACTTCTCAGCCTGCCACTGCCCAGAGACCCGGTGAGGCAGATACACAGCACTCACCAGCCTGGTCTGCAATGGCATTTCACCCCTAGCCTCCCTGCCCCTCAGTGGGACGGACGATGTGTTTGCTAATGCAAGCAGGGCTCCCAAGAGTGCTGGCATTTAGCACCGTGCTCTTGAGCACTGATCCAAGCAGGACTTGGCACAGTGGGGACGGTCTGGGGCGGCAGGAGCCTGCCCTGCCCTATGGTATCCCATGCTGCTCCCGCCAGGAAACTGAACAGGTGGTAACAGAGAAATTTTAAAGAAAACCTGGAGTGTAGACACAAATGAAGGGAAAATGCTTAAGACAGTGGGAGATCACTGCAGCTCCCTGTGCAGCAGGAGGGTGCAAGTGGGAGCAGGGCAGGCTGCAAGAGACAGCAGCTGACTCACTACATCTAGCTGTTACTGGCTGCAGCTTCCAAGGGGAGCCAGTAGGGGGGCGATGAGAGCTCTCCAAGAGAACAGCAGGGGAGCCCAGAACAGCCTTTCCACCATCCACACTTTGCCAGCGTAACCCCTGTGCTCAACACCCCTCTGATGAGAGGCAGGCCCGGAGAAAGATTTCATCTCCCTTTCGCTACTGCAGCTCCTGTCTGAGCCCAGCACACCAGCAAGCCGCTGCTGCCTCTCACAGTCCCTAGCCATTCTCCTGCCTCCCCTCCCGCATCGCTAGTCTGCATGTGCTCAGACAGCGCCACAAGACCCACTGGTCAGTATGCACAAAGCTGCCTACGTGCTTACGCTGCCCTCCAGCAGCTGAGCAGTTTGCTGGCGGGCATGTTCCTGATCCCGTGGGCATGCTCGGAGCATGCCTCAGACCTGATACCTGTCAGATCCCACAGCAGAAGGGCAGATGCAGGCCACTGAGAAGTAGGGGAGGGCAGCTGGCATCCACACAAAAGCCAGTGGGGGCCCAAGAAAAGTGGGAGAGAGGTATCAAGCGTGAGCACAAGAGAGAGGTGGTCTTAACTATTAGGCTAGGGACTACCTACAGGGCTGGCCTGGCTTAGGAGCCTGGGTTTGAGGCGGAGGATCCCAGGTTGAATGAGGCAAGAATCTCTGGGGCCTGTCAGTGCATCAGGTCAGCCATTTAGGTACCCACGTCCCTCTCCTCACTGCTCTCCTAGCTAGCTTAGATGTCCCCCTGCACAGCTTGCTGGCTTCTTATGTACCTCACTCTCCCCAAGCATTGTACAGGATTCCACTAGGCAGCAGGGCACCACGGGACACGGGGGTTGCTGTACCTAGTATTGCAACACTAAAGTACCCCTGAGGAGCAAGGCCCTTGTGGCATCAGAGTGGGGTGCTCCCTGCTGCAGCTGCTGGTCAGCTCCTCCTATGTCAGTTTCTGGCAGGTTCCTCCCAGGAATTTCTCCCCCCAAATTTGCCTGGTTATGGGGGCAGGGTGGCACTGCATCAGGGCCACCCGGGGGGAGGGGCAAATGGGGCAATTTGCCCCAGGCCCCGCAGGGGCCCCGCGAACCCTGGCCGACTCACCCTGGCGGTGGTCTGGGTCTTCGGCGGCACTTCAGCAGCGGGCCCTTCACTGGCTCCGGGTCTTCGGCGGCGGGTCCTTCAGTGCTGCCGAAGACGCGGAGCGAGTGAAGGACCCGCCGCCGCCGAAGACACAGCGTGCCGCCCGGTGAGTACAAGCGCCGCAGTGGGTGGCGCCTTTTTTTATGTCCGCTCCTCCGCTTTGCCCCAGGCCCCCTGAATCCGCTGGGCGACCCTGCACTGCATGGAGGGAGGGATAGCTCAGTGGTTTGAGCATTGGCCTGCTAAACCCAGGGTTGTGAGCTCAATCCTTGAGGGGGCCACTTAGGGATCTGGGGCAAAATTGAAACTTGGTCCTGCTAGTGAAGGCAGGGGGCTGGACTTGATGACCTTTCAAGGTCCCTTCCCGTTTTAGGAGATAAATAAATTAATGGAGATATCCTATTTATGGATCTTAATGTACAAGGAGGGGGATTTCCCCTGCACAGTTCTGGTTCTGAAGGGATGCTGGGTGGCAGGGAAGAGGCAACCCTGGCTAGGTCTCTCCTCCCTCATCCCCCAAGGTGCAGTTACACAGGCTGCAGGATTTACTCTTGCTGCCTTCAGTCAGCATCAAGTACAAAATTCCCCTAAGCTTTTAAAACCAGCCAGACATGTGCCCTAGCTGAGCTCAAAAGCCTTTTGTTTCTCTGTTCTCCCTTTCCTCCCCATCCAGAACTAGCCTCCTCCATCCCTTCACACAACTGGGCCACTGCTGGTGCTGCAAGAGCTTTCTCCTCTGCAGCTCCTGTCCCCTAGTACTCTGCTCTCCATAGCACGTCTCTCTGCCTCACTTACACTTATCTCAAGTCTGCTGAAAATGTCTTTTCTTCCTTGCCAGCACCTCCCCCAGCTTTGGCCCTGGTGAGTGATGCTGCCAGGGAGCTGCCAGCCAGTACATTTACACCAGTCAGCCACTGTCTTGGATTTAACTGCGTCAAAGGGATAGAGCTGATTTTCACTTTTCCATTAGGAAAGTGGTGGAGGTGCCACCGACACAGAGCCGGCTCCAGCATTTCTGCCGCCCCAAGCGCAAAAAAAAAAAAAAAAAAGCCACGATTGGCGGCAGCAGTTCAGCGGCAGGTCCTTCGCTCCTAGAGGAAGTGAGGGACCTGCGTCCCGAATTGCCGCAGGTGCTGCCCCTCTCCCTTGGCCGCCCCAAGCACCTGCACCAACAGGACATTTAAAGCCAGGCTGCACGAAGCCCCGGAGAAGTCACACTGGGTGGAGTGGAGAGATAACAGGCTTAAGTAGTACATTGGAGGAGGATCGCTAGTGACCCCGATATTACGGTTGCCTCACATTATATCCTCTCATTTCAGTTTTATCTGTGACATTAACATTAACTGTGCAGCCATTTCTGAGAACAAGCTTTGGGAACAGGTCAGATTGGTCAGTGCTAACATTTTCTGACCTCCCTCCCTGCCCCCCCAAAACAGCTCTATCACCTCCAGGTTTGACCACAGGAACGTTGTCCTGGGATCAGCATGAAACGCCATCCAGCTTTGGCTGAGTAAGCCAAATCTGCCATTTGCACCAGTTCAACTGCACTGCATGTCCTCTGCCTTACTGCTCAAGGAATGAATCCCCTCATTGCACAGCTCGCTGCAGTGAATGAGTCAGGAGTTGCAGGAAGATTAAGGATGGTTTTATGGTTAAGGTACTTGACTGTGACCCAGCCTAAGCTGGCATTTGACAAAACCTCCCCCTCCCTCATCTTCAATTCACTTTAGGTCCTTTCGCACTAAAGAGAGCACAGAAATGCCACCAACTTGATATCTGATGTCATTGCTTTACAAACACAGACTTCCAGCACATCTCAGGGGAAAATAAAATAAGGAAAAAGCCAGTTAATGAAAGGAAATTACGCTGGGCCCCCAAAACAAGATATTTTCTCAAACAATGGGGCTAATGCACTTCATCAAAGCTGAACCAAACCAGAGTATCAACTCAAATCCACCCCACACAGGAGAGTCTCAGATCAGCACTTTGCTTAATATTCCAGTGGCTGCAAGAGAAGTATTAAAATTCCAAATGATTACCTAAGCACACCTGCCCTCACTGCCTGCCAGCAATCTGTATGGGCACATGTGACTTCTCCACAGCAACACAGACTTCTCACCATGCAGGAGCCCAGACAGCTGCTGACTGAACAGGTGTCAAAAACTCCACCTGCCAGATGTGCCGGGACTTGCACCATGATCCAGGCTCTAATCAGCTAAATGTTTTAAGTTAGATTTGAATCTACAGAACGACAGAATTTCATAACTCACACCCCAAGAATTAGGGCAAAATGACACTGCTCCATAAACACCCCCCATAGTCACAGGTTTGAAGAGCTGTGCGGGAGATCAATTGGCCCTCGAACATCACTGCTTTAAATTGTTGTAATTTAATTGTTCATCCTCTGACACATCCTCAATAAATTGCATTACCTTAGCATAATTTTTGTGGTCGTATTTTGCTAAGAGCGCTGCATAGTTTGCTACTCTAAATTGCAAAGTGGAAGAAGAATACACTTTGCGGCCCGAAGGAGTCCAGTCTTTTGTTATCTTTGTCTGATGGAGTGGAGCGGAAGTGCTAGTATTTGTTTTTCTGATTGGCAGCATCAACCACTAGCGAATTGGGTAAGGGGTGTGTAAATAGAAACTCAGAACCCTTAGATGGAACAAAATATTTTCGGTCCAATCTCTTGCTAGTGGGTGTTATTGTGGCTGGGGTCTGCCAAATAGTTTTAGCAGGTTCCATAATGGCCCCATTAATTGGTAGGGCTATTTTGGAGGAGGTCGTAGCTTGCAGGATGTTGGTAAGCTCGTGGTGTGTTTCAGGCATTTCCTCCAGGGTAATCTTGAGCTCTTCTGCTACTCTCTGAAACAACTCTTGAAAGTGAGCGAGCTCATCAGTAGTGGGAGGTGGTGGGGGTACCATGGCGTCTTGGGGTGTTATCGCTATAGAAGAGGTGTGTGGGGCAGTGTCCTCTGTAGGGAGGGTGGCCACTTCAGGTCTTATCTGGGTTTCAGTGTAAGCAGGCAGTGGGGAGGGTCTGACACCTTTCCTCCAGGCGGCCCGTGGAAGACCTGAGTGTAGTGCGGTGTAGGTCCATGGACCCCAGTGTGACCATTGCCCCGGGGAGGGAGGGGGGGGGCGGCATAGATGGTCCCATCCAGGGATTGCAATACCAGTGTGGATAGCCTTGAGGATATGGAGATTGTGCTGAAATGCGTCTCCCAGTTGTGGGTAACTGGCTCTGGGGAGAGTATTGATAGGAAAACATCTGGTTATCGTATTCCTCTTAGTCTTCTTCCTCCTCCTCCCAGACTCCATTGGAGGGGCTTTGAAGTGGTAGGGGAGTACTGCAGGTAGGGTGCTAAAGGTCCCGTGATAAGCTGGTGCTGAGAAGAGGAGAGTCAGGAGCATGGGACACCCTTAAATCCTCTGGCTGTAAAAAGCTGCAGTGGAGCTGAGTGACCAGGAGTCGGTGCCGGTATAGCTGGTGGAGGCAGAGTATGCTGAGGCGTCTGTTGGCGCAAGCTGGCTCCGTGGAGTAGGAGCCCCTGAGGTAGGCACTGCAAGTAAGGCAGGAGACCCCAGGAGGCTCAGTGCTGAAAGCAGCGGCTGAAAAAGCGGCACCGCAGGATCAAAGACCTCTGAGCTGTTCCCCACAGGCCAGTGAAACGGGTGTGCTGGGCTTAGGGGATTTCCCCAGTTCCCTTACCCTCCTCATGCTGACCTAGCTGTGGGGGCTGCTGCTTGCAACTCAGACAGGAGCATCCAGCTCTGGAGGCCTTGTCCCTGAACCACAATAAACCTCCTCAGCCCCAAAGGTTTGGCTGAACGCCGAGGCCAAGCCCTGGCTCAACCTCCAGCCCTTTGGAGCTTGGCCAAACTGTGCACTCGAGAGGAAACATCCCAGGGGACGCCCAGGCCCCAGGGCTGGATCGTGGGGGTTGGCTCTGCCCATTCTACAAAGCGGAGCCCGTGTGGATCCATCCGAGCTTCCTCCGAGCGGAGGTGCCTTCCGCATGAAAGTGCTGAGTCGTGGAGCCGGAGACAGCAGAGACCGGAGCTGGTTTGAACGGTTTCCCCGAGGAATGACTCTTGAGGGGAGAGGAAGCTGGACGTTTTTTGTTTTTGCTTTACCTCTGGAGGGTGTCACAGAGGTTTGCTGGCCAGGATCAGAGGCAGGTCTGAGGGAGTTTTCCAGGAGCAGCATCTTAAGCCTGAGCGCCCTGTCCTTGAGGGTCCGCGCTTTTAATTCGTTGCAGTGGACGCATTTTTGGGGTACACAAGACTTCCCCAAACAGCAAAGGCACTGTGAATGTCCATCTAAGATGGGGATGGCATCCTTACAGGAGGTGCATCTCTTGAAGCCTGGGGAGCCAGGCATGTCCGAAACCCTCACTCAACTCCTGTAATAGGCCCATAACCTCTGGCTGGGTTACTGGAGTCCTCAAATCTTGAGCTGAAGACTGCAAGGTTACAGAGACTCCACAATTTACTGTAGTTCAAACTAGCAAGTGACCCATGCTGCAGAGAGAGACCAAAAAAACCCAGGGTATCTGCCAATCTGACCTGGGGGGAAATTCCTTCCCGACCGCAAATACAGCAATCAGACCAGGGGTCGGCAACCTTTCAGAAGTGGTGTGCCGAGTCTTCATTTATTCACTCTAATTTAAGGTTTCACGTGCCAGTCATTCATTTTAACGTTTTTAGAAGGCCTCTTTCTATAAGTCTATAATATATAACTAAACTATTGTTGTATGTAAAGTAAATAAGGTTTTTAAAATGTTTAAGAAGTTTCATTTAAAATTAAATTAAAATGCAGAGCCCCCTGGACTGGTGGCCAGGACACGGGCAGTGTGAGTGCCACTGACAATCAGCGGCACGCGTGCCATAGGTTGCCTACCCCTGAATTAGACCCTGAGCATGTGGGCAAAGCCCAACAGTCAGACAGCTGGGCAAGAATTCTCTGTAGTAACTCAGAGCCCTCCCCATCTAGTGTCCCATCGCCGGCCATCAGAGATATTTGTTGCTAGCAGTTGCAGATGGGCCATATGCCAAAGACCTGAGCTTAGTGTGCACTGCAGACAAACCCTTAGAGGCAGAATGAGAACTCACGTTTGTACAGCAAGACAGCTAACTAGTCCAGCCAATGCCCAGATAGCTTTTACCTCAATGTAGCTAATCCAAGTCCACCCCAGATTGGGTGGGTGGGTGGGTGTGTGTGTGTGGTATCGACTTCAACTAGTTAAGTGGTCTCCAACCTTTTAACGCCCAAGATCACTTTTTGAATCTAAGGGCAACCCAAGATCTACCCCGCCCCTTCCCCGAGGCCCCGCCCTGCTCACTCCAACACCCCCCCTTCCCCCATCGCTCGCTCTCCCCCACCCTCACTCTTTCACTGGGCTGGGGCAGGGGGTTGGGGTTCAGAAGGGGGTGCGGGTTCTGGGCTGGGACCGAGGCGTTCACAATGTGGGAGTGGGCTCTGGGCTGAGATTGGGGCAGGGAGTTGAGATGCAGGAGGGGGTGAGGGGTGCAAGCTCTAGGAGGGAGTTTGGGTGCAGGAGGGGACTCCAGGCTGGGGCAGTGTTGGGGTGCAGGAGGGGGTACATGGTGCTGGCTCTGGGAGGGGGGTCAGGGTTGGGAGTGTAGAAGGGGGTTTGGGGTGCAGAAGAGGATATGGGGTGCTGCATCCAGAAGGGGGCTCAGGGCTGGGGGTTGGGGTGCTGGCTCTGGGAGGGGGCTTAGGGTGGGGCTTGGGGTGTAGGAGGGGGTATGGGGTGCTGGCTCCAGAAGGCACTCAGGGATAGGGCGTGGCCTCCCGCAGCTCCCAGTCGGCAGTGGGTGCAGCAAGGCTAAGGCAGGCTCCCTGCCTACCCCAGCCCCACACCACTCCCGGAAGGGGCCAACATGCCCCGGGGGGGGGGGCAGGGAGCACGTGGCTCCACACGCTGCCCCTCTCTGCAAGCACCGCCCCCGCAGCTCTCCCAGCCAAAGGCAACTGCAGGGGTGGTGCTTGCAGGCAGGAGCAGAATGCGGAAGGAGACCCCTGCCCCCCACCCGACCCACCCCGCAGGGCTTTGCTGACCACTTCTGGGATTGGCATGGGGCCGAGGTAGGCAGAGAGTCTGCCTTAGCGGCAGCCACACTGCACCACTGGAGATTGCAATCGACTGGTTGGTGACCACTGAACTACTTACATAAAGGTAAAAGCTACCTGTGCTGTGTGGGACAAAGTGGGAATTTTTTCTAAGATTTGTATGAATTCTGTATGCACCTCAGCTTGCTTCTGCACTTCGACTGCTCCAAACTGTGTATTTTGACAGTTAGAAACTGCACTGCAAGAATCTTGAAAGTGCCAGGTAGGAAGCGAGCAAGGGATAGGAAAGATGATGTGGCATCTATGAACAATGTCTATTGGTTTGAACTTCCCCAGTGACCCTGCTCAGTTTGGTCTTGAAGAGGGGAAGAGATGTTAGGAAGCAGGAATTTTCTCTAACATTTTTATTAATCCTATGTGCGCCTCAGTTTCCCCCTATACTTTACATGGCTACCTAATGCGGGGGGATTAACTTTGCTCTCAGGGCAGGCTAAGAGGAATGAATAGTGTTGTTAGGAAGGGAAGCTGAGCACAGACCCCAGCTAGAGAGCAAAGGGCTTAGCCCTGCTCTACACTAGGAAATTAGGTTGGTATAACTACATTGCTCAGGGGTGTGAAAAATCCACACAAACCACACACCCCCGAACGACGCAGTGAAACAGACCTAACTCCCAGTGTAAAGCGCACTGTGTCGTTGGGAGAATTCTCCCGTCAACCTAGCTCCCGCTTCTCAGAGAGGTGGGTTAACTACAGCAATGGCAGAAGCCCTCCCTCCGGCGTAGTAGCATCTTCACTGAAGCACTGCAGTGGCGCAGCTGCAGCATTTTAAGTGTAGACGAGCCCTCCAAGGTGGGGCATTAGACATGGGCTCTGGAAGTAGCCTGGGCTCTCTGAGGAAGAAAGCCAGAGAGACAGAGACAGAAAATGGAGTTCCCCACAGCTTGGCTAGTGACCTGTGGCTTGAGCAGACTGGACGATATTTAACCTCTAGGTCTCTGTGCTAACCTGAGGATTGTGTCCACTTGACTAATAAATCATACTCAGTTTTAAAAACTGCAAATATCTGCTAGGTGCACTAGTCTGTATCAGGAGTCTAGCTCAGCTCGACTCGCTGGGCAGAGCTCACAGGGTGAAGCAGGAACATTGGAAGCCAGAGGCTCAGTCTAGGAGGAGGTGAGGCTGGGGAACTGCCCTGAACAGTAGTGGGGTAGGGGAGAGGGATAGCTCAGTGGTTTAAGCATTGGCCTGCTAAGCCCAGGGTTGTGAGTTCAATCCTTGAGGGGGCCACTTAGGGATCTGGGGCAAAAATCTGTCTGAGGATTGGTCCTACTTTGAACAGGGGGTTGGACTAGATACCTCCTGAGGTCCCTTCCAACCCTGGTATTCTATGATTCAAAGGGATTCCTCCAAGAGGCTGTTCCAAAGCTGGCGTGTAGCACCAATCCAGTGGATTGGCGACAGTATATTTCACTAGGACTCAGTGGCCTGGCCCCTGCGTAAGACAGATGCTATCTGCAGGGATGCCTCTCTAACCAGTCACATGAGAAGTCAGGAAGGGCAGCAAACAGGTAGTAGCTCAAGCCTCGAGCCCTGGAGAGAGAAGCTGCAAGTCTAGGCACTCACTTAATCTGACAAGGAGCCACCAGTGAATTCTCTCAGCAATGGGGAAAGCGTCAGGATGACAAACCTTCTCCTCAGGGCTCCTCCAAGCTCCTCCCACACTTCAAAACAAGCAGCAGCAGCAGATTTTAAACTAGCCCCCAGCACATCTACCACACCCTCCCAGGCTCTCCAGCCCAGTCTCTCTCAACATAATAGATGAATCCCATAGGTTGTCTCTACAGGAAGCAATCATATCCCCAGGCAAAGTAGGGCGTTAGCACCTTTATTGCATTTAGGAATAGCAGTTTAGTTATCACAGAGAAAATTCCCTGATCAGCAGAAAAGTTATCACACCAAAGCCTTATGAGCCCACTGCCGTGCTGGGAAGACTGGTTCCTGCTAAGTAACTGCCATAGGCTGGGGGTTCCAAACATGGGGAGAAGGTAAATGTAGCCACCTAGGGTTTTATAAAGACACACTCCCACCAACAAATCCAAACACGTCCCAAAAGAAGAGCCAAAGTCACAATAGACTAGTGTTCTGATTTCTAATTTCCACACAAGGTGCACAGGTTTGTTTTAATTAGGGTTACCATACGTCCTCTTTTTCCCGGACATGTCCGGCTTTTCGGCAGTCAAACCCCCGTCCGGGGGGAATTGCCAAAAAGCCGAACATGTCCGGGAAAATGGCGGCTCTGCTCCTCCCCGACTCTTCGGCTCTGTTTAAGAGCCGGGCTGCCTGAACGCTACCGGCTTCGGGCAGCCCCGTGCCTCGAGACCCTGCGCCGCCGGAGCCCGGGAGGGGAAGTGCCCGGCTGGGGGGCGCAGGGTCTGGAGGCACGGGGGCTGCCCGAAGCCGGTAGCACTCGGGCAGCCCAGCTCTTAAACAGAGCCGCGGCGGCTGGAGCCTCCAGCCCCCGGGGCTCTGTGTAACTGACACAGTGTCAGTTACACAGAGCCCCAGCCGCTGGAGGCTCTGTTTAAGAACCGGGCTGCCCCAGAGCTACCGGCTTCGGGCAGACCCCTTGCCTCCGGACCCTGCGCCCCCAGCCGGGCACTTCCCCTCCTGGGCTCCGGCGGCGCAGGGTCCGGAGGCACGGGGGCTGCCCGAAGCCGGTAGCGCTGGGGCAGCCCGGCTCTTAAACAGAGCCGAAGAGGAGCAGAGCCTCCAGCTGCGGGGGCTCTGCTCCTCTTCGGCTCTGTGTAACTTATACAGTGTACGTTACGCAGAGCCGCCGGAGCCCCGGAGGGGAAGTGCCCGGCTGGGGGTACAGGGTCTGGAGGCATAGGGGCTGCCCAAAGCCCGAGCGCTACCGGCTTCACGGTTTGCTGGGCAGCCTCCAGACCCTGCGCCCCCGGCTGGGCGCTTCCCCTCCTGGGCTCCAGCTGCGCTGGGGAAGCGCCGGCTGGGGGTGCAGGGTCTGGGGGCTGCCCGGGAAACCGTGAAGCTGGTAGCACTGGGGCAGCCCTTTCCCCCTGGCTGGGAGTGGGAGGGAGGAGGGGGCGGAGTTAGGGTGGGGAAGGGGCGGAGTTGGGGCGGGGCTAGGGGTGGGGGAATGGGTGGGGCCATGGCCCATGGAGGGTCCTCTTTTTTTATTTATGAGATATGGTAACCCTAGTTTTAATACCATCATTATAATTATGCAGGAGCAGTACCAACTCAGTTAGAGTTGAAGCAGGGTTTCTGTTTAAAGCCAAACTGTGAAACCTTCAGATAAATTATTTAAATCAGGCAAACTGGTATGGCAGTTTAGGACTTAGGGCAAAGTGGTCATTTGGTCAAGGGGTTCCCAAGATACAGCCCTGGCCTCACAGGATCAAAGCAGGTGCACTACTACCCACTCAAATCTTCTAGTGAGCAGTGTCCATTAGGGCCCACTTGCCCCTCTGTCCCCCCCATGCCACAGAGGGACATAAGAACTTTAAGAATGGCCATATTGGGTCAGACCAAAGGTCCATCTAGCCCAGTATGCGGTCTTCCAACAGTGGCCAATGCCAGGTGCTTCAGAGAGAATGAACCGAACAGGGAATCAACAAGGGGGCTTAAGAGTATGAAAGTGGGAATGGCCTAATAACCTTCAGTGACTTCTGTTAATTTGGGAATTCCTCACCCCAGCCAATGAAGAAACAAAGAAGATGGGCAGGGAATGAGCACAAACATGCTCATCTCAAAGGACTCTAGTTACTGGGAAGTAACCTTCACTACTTCTTTGCGTGACCTCCGCATCTTCTGGCTCGTGGGAGTTTAGCCAGCAATACCACCCCCAGGAAGATGCTCGGAGTTGTTCTAGGTGAATAGCAGAACTGTCAAAACAAGCAGCAGCTTTGCATGGCAGACGACAAGTTTTAGAAGTGACTGTCCCTTCCCCTCTCCTGAATTACTGAAAAAGGTGACAAAGCATAGACAGGGCTGCAAGTAGCAGCCACGCACCACTCTGTGATGAAGTGGGAGGACTGCTACGGGAACTGAGAATATGGAAATCTTAGTGGTTGGACAGCCTTGGCGCTGTGCTGAATGGATCCCTGCTCTCCCCCAAAGGGCTAGGAACTTGTGGATAGATAAACCTGAGGGCCTGTGGGCATCCAAAGTATGGACTCTGCCTCCCTGAGTGTGACTGGGGCCTGGGGAAATGCACACAGGCTAGTGGCCTGAGGGAGAGCAATCAAAGACTTTTTGGGACAGCAGTTAGGGTGAGGATGCAGAGGGAACAATATTATCTGTAACTAATATGGTGTATGAAGAACTGCATCCTAATCCTAATCCCTGTCTCAAGAGGTCTCTGATTTCTCTCTCTTTCAGGCCACCAGCCTGTGTGAATTCCCCCAGTGTATTTTCATAGCAAAGAACTATCATAAGTAGCCTTAGCAATACATGGAAGAACCTTTTAAAAAACCTGGTTACTTAGAATCATAGAATATCAGGGTTGGAAGGGACCTCAAGAGGTCATCTAGTCCAACCCCCTGCTCAAAGCAGGACCAATTCCCAGCTAAATCATCCCAGCCAGGGCTTTGTCACGCCGGGCCTTAAAAACCTCCAAGGAAGGAGACTCCACCACCTCCCTAGGTAACGCATTTCAGTGTTTCACCACCCTCCTAGTGAAATAGTTTTTCCTGATATCCAACCTGGACCTCCCCCACTGCAACTTGAGACCATTGCTCCTTGTTCTGTCATCTGCCACCACTGAGAACAGCCGAGCTCCATCCTCTTTGGAACCCCCCTTCAGGTAGTTGAAGGCTGCTATCAAATCCCCCCTCATTCTTCTCTTCTGGAGACTAAACAATCCCAGTTCCCTCAGCCTCTCCTCATAAGTCATGTGCTCCAGACCTCTAATCATTTTTGTTGCCCTCCGCTGGACTCTTTCCAATTTTTCCACATCCTTCTTGTAGTGTGGGGCCCAAAACTGGACACAGTATTCCAGATGAGGCCTCACCAATGTCGAATAAAGGGGAACGATCACGTTCCTCAATCTGCTGGCAATGCCCCTACTTATACAGCCCAAAATGCCGTTAGCCTTCTTGGCAACAAGAGCACACTGTTGACTCATATCCAGCTTCTCGTCCACTGTGACCCCTAGGTCCTTTTCTGCAGAACTGCTACCTAGCCATTCGGTCCCTAGTCTGTAGCAGTGCATGGGATTCTTCCGTCCTAAGTGCAGGACTCTGCACTTGTCCTTGTTGAACCTCATCAGGTTTTTTTCTGCCCAATCCTCTAATTTGTCTAGGTCCCTCTGTATCCGATCCCTACCCTCTAGTGTATCTACCACGCCTCCTAGTTTAGTGTCATCTGCAAACTTGCTGAGAGTGCAGTCCACACCATCCTCCAGATCATTAATAAAGATATTAAACAAAACTGGCCCCAGGACCGACCCTTGGGGCACTCCGCTTGAAACCGGCTGCCAATGTGACGATGACCTATCACCTGTTCAGAGGGTGGAAAGCTGCAATGCAGCCAAATGCACCCCAACAGAACAGACACTAACATTTATAAAGGTTAAGGCCAGAAGGGACTATTGAATGTATCTGATCTCCTGTATATCTCAGGCCACTACATTTCACCCAGTTGCACCTGAAGTGAGCCCAATAATTTGTGTCTGAAGCACAACTCGCATTTCACTAAACAATCTGTTCCAGAAAGGCAACCAGGTGTGATTCAAAGACCTCAGGAGATTGAGAATCCATCACTCCACCTGGCAACTTGTCCCAATGGCTCATCACCTCCTTGTTAATTCATGCCTTATTTCTAATTGGAGTTTGCCTGGCTTCAGCTTCCATCCAATACTTCTCGTTCTTCCTTTCTCCATTAGATGAAAGAGTTTTATACCTGGTATTTTCTCCCTGTGAAGGTACTTATCATAGATTCATAGATTATAGGACTGGAAGGGACCTCGAGAGGTCATCGAGTCCAGTCCCCTGCCCGCATGGCAGGACCAAATACTGTCTAGACCATCCCTGATAGACATTTATCTAACCTACTCTTAAATATCTCCAGAGACTTGCACACCATGATCAAATCATCTCTCAATCTTTTTGATAAACTAAAGAGATTGAACTCTTTAAATCTCATTGAAAGGCATCTCCGTCCTGTCCTCGAATCATTTTGTGACTTTTCTGCACTCTCCAATTTTTCAACATCCTTTTTAAAAATGTTGACACCAGAACTGGATGCAGTATTCCAGTACTGGTCTCATCAACGCGGGATACAGAGGTAAAAATCACCTACCTTTCCCTGCTTACTTCCCCTGTTTAGACAGCCAAGAATCACACTAACCCTTTTTGTCACAGCATCACACTGGCAGCTCCTCTTGGGTTGCTTGTCCACTATGACCCCTAGATCCTTTTCAGAGTCCTTACTTTCCAGGATACAGTCCCCTAGTCTATAGGTTTGGCCGGCACTTCTTGTTCCTAGATGAATGATTGCATTAGGCTGTACTAAACACAATTTATTTGAATGGACCCAGTTTACCAAGTGATCCGGATCGCTCCATATAACAGACTTGTCCTCATTATATCTCACCCTGCCAATTGTTGTGTCATCCACTATTTTATCAGCAGTGATTTTACATTTACTTCTAGATCAATGATAAAAATATTGAATAGCACTGGGCCTAGAACTGATCCCTGTGGAACCCCACTAGAAACACTCCCATTCAATGATTTCCCAGGGGCAGTTCGCTAGTTCTCGAGCCTTTGATGTGTGCGCTACTGATAGTGTACAGGGCTAATTTTTTAATAAGAACATCGTGCTGTACTAAGCCAAACACCTTACAAAAGTGTAAGTATATTGTTCCTAGAGTACTGACCAGTCTGGCTCTAAGAATCCCAAGCAATGGGGCTTCCACCCTTCCCTTGGGGAGACAGTTCCACAGCTGGATACTGTTCACTGTTGGGATGTTTTTCCCTGATATTCAACCTAAATTTTCCCTTTCCTAGTTTCATCCCATTAGGCCTATATTATGTATCATCCTAAATAATTCCTCCTCATCTTCAGCAATTACACTCTTCAAACAGTTCCAGACTTATTGTGTACTCGATTTAACCAAACCAGACGCATTCAGCTCTTTGAATCCTTCCAGCTCCCTGAATTTATTATTATTGTTTTTTCTTTGAACTCCGTCCAATTTCTCAGTATCTTTCTGGTGAGTTACAATAATACTCCCAGTGCAGTCAGACCAGAGCCATATTAAGAGACCCTCTTCCCTGCTTCACAACATGATAAAACAAGAGAACATGATTAAAGAATATAGTTTAATAAAATGGCAACAGAAGTCACTAGTAAAATCAGGCTCACGCTGTTTGTGGGGTTGGGACCCATTAGTCTGCTCTGCCAAAGATTATGAGACATCCTCATTAAACCTAACATCATGCATTAAACCATTAAACTTAACATTATGCATTATAAATGGAGAGAGACAGAGAGATCAGTAAGACATACCGAAAATGTCAGGTCCTTTCCCATTGGTAAATGTGGGATAGGAACGAAAGGGAGATTTTTCAGATCCCCATGCAGATGATAGACTAGGATCACATTCATGACACGGTAGGATCCAAACAAACGCAAACCACATGCCAGCTGGTGCACCTGCTGTCACTTTAAGCTTCCCTCAGTGCTGAGGGATATGTACCCAGATGGATGGTTTGCCCATGAACTGTACTTGGGATAAGCCTCTCCTGTCTCCCCTTTCACACTTTCTTCTGGTCTGGCTTCTTGCACTCTCTGCCCCAGAGTTGGGGGCTTACCATGTAATAAGTACTTCTTTGTTCACCAGTTCTGCTTTTAAAGGTCTGCTCTTCTTTTTATTTTGCCCAGTGGCTCGAAATATGCTCTTGCCAGTCCCCTGCCTCCACACACCCCAGCAAGGAAGCCTCAGGCCTTCTCTAAAACTGCAGACATGGTCTCCATAGTTCCAGTTGGAACTACAATCTTGTAGCATTACTGCTAAGAAAGTAGGGTACCAATCCTTCCTGAACGCCGGAGGGATGCCTCTGAGAGCTAATTAGTTGACTTCTGAAGTGTTTGTTTAAATTACATGCCATTATAATGGGTGAGAAACTTTAAAGGAAAACAGCAACCAGCATCTCTAGATTACTTAGATGTTTTCAGACCTACCCTTTGATGAACTTTTATCCTTGTGGCTCAGTTCAAAGCCTTCTTGCGTGGAAGGCCATGGGTTCAAATTTGTTCCAGCAGGCGACTTTCATGCCCCACCCTGAGTCTTCAGGAGCTGCTACTGCACTGATATAGGATCCGTCACCAATATATACTGTGACAAAGTTCTGTCCTTGACTCCGTGTGTCCTGAGTTTCCTGATGGATTTTGCTAGCCTCAGAGGCTCACTGTGACCCTCCACATAGCCCTTCTCTCTCTAGAGGCAAGGGTCACAGTCTGTTGAGCCATTTTCATCATAAGCCAGCAAGGGAGGGGAGGACAAACAACCCTCCCTCGCACAGTCTCTGTTGTCTCCCAGTATCAGTGATTAATCAGGGAGGGGAGGGGAGGGGGGGAACCCGGGCCCGCCCTCTACTCCGGGCTCCAGCTCAGGACCCTAACTTAGCAGCTATGGAAGCTGACTTTTTGGAAGTAGGGCATGTACAATTCCCTGGGCTACTTCCCCACAGCAGCCCTCACTCAATATTTTCTTCACAATTACCTCAGGGCCTCCTTCCTTGCACCTGATATGGATTCGTACTACTTCGTTCCTCCAACAGCACAGCTCTCTCCTATAGCTCCTGACACCCACCCCGCACTGACTAACCGGGAGGCTTTTAACTAGTTCCAGCCAGTCTTTGATTGGCTTCAGGTGTCCCAATCAATCTAGCTGTCTCTCCTGCCTTCTAGAAGGATCTTAATTGGCCCCAGGTGTCTTCATTAACCTGGAGCAACTGCCATTTGGTTACCATGGTACCAGGGATTTGTTTAGCCTGGGGCTAACATACCTGTTCCTCACTACTTTACTGTAGTCATCTGGCCTTGCCCCATCACATAACCCCTTCCATCTTATTTTCTTCTCTCCCTCTCAGCCACTACAACGTTTCCTCCCCTAGGCTCCTGCCTCAAAGCAGCGCTGAAGGATCACACCAGCTCTGTTTCAGAACGGGAAATGGTGCCAAAGCAGCAGATTCCTTTCTTGTGGTCATATTACATCTACGACAAGACCTACTTTCCATAAACTCCTACTAATTGGCATTAATAATGCTGCCACCCTCTAATTCTCTACTGAGAGCACCTCATGGCAGTTTATCCATGTTTTGGCCAGAATAATGTCAGGCTAACTGGCCTATAGTTACAGGGGTCTTCCCACTTGCCCATTTGGAATATCAGCACAAGAGCACTCTTCCAATCTTCTGGGATTCTCCTTGTATTCCAAGTTTTACTCAGTCACTTAAAACAAAAAGACTTTGGGTATAAGTTACCCTGGCAGGCTAGTTTAATATGTTTATCCCTAGCAGATGTTGTTTAAGATCCTCAGTTACTAATGGACTGGAAAGTACTTCATCATCCTTATGTAATATGAGATCATCCTGCTTCTTTCCAACAGCAGAACAGAAATATTTATTGGACACTTCTGCCTTTTCTGCAGCATAATTAACAATACCATGTCTGACATTATTGACTTGAACTGTGACCGTATAGATCATTGTTGCAACCAAGGTCTTATAGTTGCACCAAATCTTGTACAAAGGAGGTCAAGTAAGGTGTCTATAGAAAGGTTGCAATTTGCTGGTTATGATTATGCTGTCTGTATCTGTGTATCATTTTTGTATTTGCAGTTATGAATATTGGCTATGTACTTGTATCTCAATGTGTTTGATACTAAGTAGCCTCAGTGAAGCTTCTTGAGAATGGGCACTTACTCAGAATAGTCCTATCAAGAAACACTTAACTGACAGGTTTCATATGCATCCGAAGAAGTGGGCTGTAGTCCACGAAAGCTTATGCTCTAATAAATTTGTTAGTCTCTAAGGTGCCACAAGTACTCCTGTTCTTTTTATTTAACTGACAATGGACTTTGGGAGATGCCAATCCACATCTGAGCTTTCCTGGGAACATTCAAACAAACCTATAAACAATGGCGTCGGCCTGCAAAAAGCTGACTCATTCATGGACACGTGACTTGCCCAGGTGGCTACAAACTCCATCTTGTTGCTGTGATTTTGCACAGAAGAACAAAGGGGTTTCCACCCATCTGAGAGAGAATATAAAAGGCCCTGGAAGCCCCTCCATTTTGTTTTCAACTGGCTCAAGAGATGGCCTCTCTACCCCAAAGAGATACCTGAAAGAAACTGGGACAAAGGACTATAACTAAGGGGGTGTGAGTGATGCCTGGACCTAGGCTATAAACCACAACGCTGGTCTGAAAAGGATTGGGCCCAGACTAGGAAAGAGTCTAATCTGTGAAAGAAGCTTATTGGGACATTTCTGAGGGTGAGATTTACCTGTATTCACTTTCCTACTGTATTAGGCTTAGACTTGCGTGTTTTGTTTTATTTTGCTCGGTAATGTACTTTGTTCTGTCTGTTATTACTTGGAACCTCTTAACTCCTACTTTTTATACTTAATAAAATCACTTTTGCTTATTAATTAACCCAAAGTAAGTAATTAATACCTGGGGGAGCAAACAGCTGTGCATATCTCTCTATCAGTGTTATAGAGGGTGGACAATTTATGAGTTTACCCTGTATAAGTTTTATACAGAGTAAAACGGATTTATTTGGGGTTTGGATTCCATTGGGAGCTGGGTGTCTGGGTGCTAGAGACAGGAGCACTTGCTAAGCCATTTTCAGTTAAGTCTGCAGCTTTGGGTGCGTGGACCTGGGTCTGTGCTGCAGCACATTAGCGTATCTGGATCAACAAGACAGGGTTCTGGAGGCCCAAACTGCCAGAGAAAACAGGCTCAGAGGTAGTCTCACCACATCAGGTGATAGTCCCAAGGGGGGGGGGGGGTCTGTAACCAAACCCGTCACACCATTTTGCTAGGACTTTTTGTTCCTAATATATTTTTAAAAAATCCTCACTGTCCTTAGCCCTGCCAACCATGGGTTTTTCCCTGATGTCTTTAGCTTCCCTGATTAGTTTTCTACACTTCAGAACTCCTAATTTATATCATTTGCTATTTTTCACTTTTTCCATTTATTATATATTGCTTTTTTCAAACTGCTGCCTTCACATTGGCACTGCACCAGGATGGGCTTTTAGACAAAGTTTTCCTCTTGATTGTGGAATTGTGGCTTTTAAAAAGAAGTTTATTAGATGGCCAAAAACTCCCGATTTTTATTCACATTTTTCTAAATTTTTCCCTCACCATTTTTCTCAGTTTAGGGAGATTAGCCCTTTAAAACCACCAAGTATATACACAATACTGGTTAGGACTGTCCTGTTTTCCATATTAAACATAATCAGATCATAATCACTGGCCCCTAGGTAACTACTAATTCAGTGATTTATTCATCTTTATCCATCATAAAGTCCAAAATAGAAAGTTATCTCATGCTGCGTGCAAGACTTTGTATTTAAAAAATTTCTAATTTTTAGAAACTCATGATGTTTTGCTACAGGGTGCATGAGACCTCTAACATGCGTCTTCCAAACCGGAACCCTCCATAACACCATATTTTTAACTTTCCACATGTTACATACAGGTGCTTAAGAAGTAGCTTACTTGATTCAGTGGTTTAACAGACACCTATGAGTACCCCCTCCTGGGCTTCATTAGCTAGCATATTGGTCTATATGCATTCAAGATTCTGCACTTAGCTATTGAGAATGATAGAAGAAGTATGTGTCAAATGCAGATTTCCAGGCCCCACCACCACTCCTTTTGTTCACGCTTTCCTTCCTAAACAGATTATAACCAGTGATTTTAACATTCTAATCATTTGACTCATCCCACCAGGTTTCAGTAATGACAACTATACAAATTTCTTCTCAGTGAGAATATCCAAATCCTCTTGCTTGCTACAGTCTCCTAGCATTGGTATATAAGCAACTAAAAAAGTTATTCTTCTGACATTCTTTGTCACACTGGCTCAATTTGTTTGCAATACGCTGAGTTTGAGTTAGTACCACATTGGCCTTCTTAGCATTGTCCCCTTGTGTTGAAATAGTTAAACACCTCTGTGGCCGCTCCAACTGAGATTAGCCCTCCGTACCCGTCCCAGTCGTACAACTCCCTTCCCCACTGGACTGCGGTCCAATGTTCCACAAAACCAAAACCTTCAGCTTCACACCAGTCCAAGTCAACGTTTCACCTCCAGTATTTTCTGCCTTTCCTCACTTGTGGGACAGGAAGATTTCTGAGATCATTCAAACTTTCCTCAGCTCCGATAAGTCGTCTTAAATCTAAAAGTTTTAACTGTTCCACGTATCCTACATAGTCCAAGTTTAAAGCAAAGAATCCTCTCAGGTCCACTTCTTTATGAGCTGCTCAGATGGGGGAATCTCTTCAAATTAGAGTTGGCTCATCTGATCAAAGTCTCCTGCTTCCCATAAAAATCTGTCAGACCTCAGCAGAACTCCCTCACCCAAATGTCCTAGCTACCCAGGAGCCAATTTGGTGACTTGAGAAACTTTGGACTCATGGGTGGCACATCTTTGCAAACCCAGGACCAGAGAGCCAGTAGGTGAGAAGGCAAGGCGATGATATCAAAATCAGAGCCAGGGTGTCCGACAACAAAACTGCCAAGACTCAGTCTGGACTACTGATTGCAGTTCTCAGATATTTACATGGCCATCAGCATCATGGTATTTGAGTGCCACACAGTCACTAATGGCTCACTAATGCAGACAGGGAAGTACCATTTCCACTTTACAGATGGGGTCCAAAGCAGGAGCATCCCTAGCCATTTTCCTGGGTAGGGTGAAAAATGTTTTCATGCCAGTGTCTCCCAGCCCCAGTGGCCAAGCAAATACACAGCCTGGCCAATCAGCAGAGCAAAAACTGAACAGCACAGAGCCTCCTGGAATTTGGCACCCAGGGCAGTCATTCTGCTTGCCCATCTCTAGAACTGGGCCGGGACCAAGGCACCAAGATTAAGTAATTTACCAAAGGTCACGCAGGAAGTATGTGGCAGAAACAGGACCTGAACTCAGTTCTCCAGAGTTCCAGGCTAAAATTTTACCCAGAAGGCCATCCTTCCCTCCTTCAGGAAAAGGACAGTTACCTGTTCCGTAACTGGCATTCTTCGAGATGTGTTGTTCAGGTGTATTCCACTATAGGTGCGTGTGCTGACCCCGTGCACCGGTGCCGGAAGTTTTTCCCTTAGCAGTACTCGTAGTGGGGGAGCACCACTGCGACCCCTGGAGTGACGCCTGTATATCGCGCCATAAAGGGGGCTTCGTGCTCCCCCCACCTTCAGTTTCTTCTTGCCAGACAACTCCGACAGAGGGGAAGGAGGGCAGGATGTGGAATACACCTGAGCAACACATCTCGAAGAACGCCAGTTACGGAACAGGTAACTGTCCTTTCTTCTTCGAGTGATTGACCCTGCGTATTCCACTGTAGGTGACTCCAAGCTATACCTGATGGAGGTGGGTAGGAGTTTTAAGTTTTAAGGGTTACCTGGGCGGAGTACCACCCTACCTAACCCTGCGTCATCCCGCGTTTGGGAGACGATCGCATAATGCAAGGAGAAGGTGTGGACAGAGGACCATGTAGCAGCCCTACATATGTCCTGAATAGGGACATGAGCCACATAGGCTGCTGACGAGGCCTGAGCTCTGGTCGAATGAGCCTTCACTATAGGAGGCGGGGGAACCCCTGCCAGGTCGTAACACGTGCGAATGCACGAGGTGATCCAGCGGGAAATCCGCTGGGTGGAGACCGGTCGCCCCCTCATGCGCTTGGCCGATGCATGAACAGCTGGGGGGATGGGGGGGGGGGGCGGACTTCCTAAATGGCCTGGTTCTGTCCAGGTAAAAAGCCAGTGCTCTACGCACATCTAACATGTGCAGGCGGCATTCCTCACTGGAGGAATGGGGCTTTTCATAGATTCATAGATTCTAGCACTGGAAGGGACCTCGAGAGGTCATCGAGTCCAGTCCCCTGCCTGCATGGCAGGACCAAATATTGTCTAGACCATCCCTGACAGACATTTATCTAACCTACTCTTAAATATCTCCAGAGATGGAGATTCCACAACCTCCCTAGTCAGTTTATTCCAATGTTTAACCACCCTGACAGTTAGGAACTTTTTCCTAATGTCCAACCTAGACCTCCCTTGCTGCAGTTTAAGCCCATTGCTTCTTGCTCTATCCTTAGAGGCTAAGGTGAACAAGTTTTCTCCCTCCTCCTTATGACACCCTTTTAGATACCTGAAAACTGCTATCATGTCCCCTCTCAGTCTTCTCTTTTCCAAACTAAACAAACCCAATTCTTTCAGCCTTCCTTCATAGGTCATGTTCTCAAGACCTTTAATCATTCTTGTTGCTCTTCTCTGGACCCTCTCCAATTTCTTCACATCTTTCTTGAAATGCGGTGCCCAGAACTGGACACAATACTCCAGCTGAGGCCTAATCAGAGCAGAGTAGAGCGGAAGAATGACTTCTTGTGACTTGCTCACAACACACCTGTTAATACATCCCAGAATCACGTTTGCTTTTTTGTCAACAGTGTGATGCTGTTGCATCATATTTAGCTTGTGGTCCACTATAACCCCTAGATCCCTTTCTGCCGTACTCCTTCCTAGACAGTCTCTCCCCATTCTGCGTGTGTGAAACTGATTTTTCCTTCCTAAGTGGAGCACTTTGCATTTGTCTTTGTTAAACTTCATCCTGTTTACCTCAGACCATTTCTCCAATTTGTCCAGATCATTTTGAATTATGACCCTGTCCTCCAAAGCAGTTGCAATCCCTCCCAGTTTGGTATCATCCGCAAACTTAATAAGCGTACTTTCTACGCCAATATCTAAGTCGTTAATGAAGATATTGAACAGAGCCGGTCCCAAAACAGACCCCTGCGGAACCCCACTTGTTATGCCTTTCCAGCAGGATTGGGAACCATTAATAACAACTCTCTGAGTACGGTTATCCAGCCAGTTATGCACCTACCTTATAGTAGCCCCATCTAAATTGTATTTGCCTAGTTTATCGATAAGAATATCATGCGATATCGTGTCGAATGCCTTACTAAAGTCTAGGTATACCACATCCACAGCTTCTCCCTTAGCCACAAGACTTGTTATCCTATCAAAGAAAGCTATCAGATTGGTTTGACACGATTTGTTCTTTACAAATCCATGCTGGCTGTTCCCTATCACCTTACCACCTTCCAAGTGTTTGCAGATGATTTCCTCAATTACCTGTTCCATTAGCAAGTAGGACAGAGGCTTAGGACAGAGGACCGGGAAGAAAATATCCTGATCCACGTGAAAAGCCGAGACTACCTTCGGCAAAAGGCGGGCTGAGGACGCAGCTGAACCTTGTCCTTATGGAAGACCGTATATGGTGGGTCAGAGGTCAGGGCCCTGAGCTCCGAGACCCGGCAGGCTGAGGTGATAGCCTCTAAGAACGCCACTTTCCACGATAAGTGGGAACACGAACACATGGCTAGAGGCTCGAAAGGAGGCCCTGTGAGGCGGGAGAGCATTAGGTTCAGGTCCCAGAGCGGGACCGGGGGTTTGGCATAAGGGAATGCACGATCTAACCCTTTTAGAAACCGGGACGTCATGTGATGTGAAAACACTGAGTGGCCCTGCACCGGCGGGTGGAAAGCTAAAATGGCCGCTAGGTACACCCTGGTCGAGGAGGGCGCCAGCCCTTTGATCCTAAGGGACAGGAGATAATCAAGGACAAGCTGGATAGATGTGGAGGAGGGAGAGGAGCCCCATCCCTCGCCCACATGGAGAACCGATACCATTTGGCCAGGTAGGTTCGAAGTGTGGAGGGTTTCCTACTCTCCAGCAGGACCTGTCTCACATCCTCAGAACATCTCCCTTCCTCCTCATTCAACCACGGAGCAGCCACGCTGTCAAGTGGAGCGCAGCCAGGTTGGGGTGGAGGAGACGACCTTCCTCCTGTGAGAGGAGGTCCAGGCAGAGCGGCAGCCTGCGAGGGGGGTCCACTAAGAGTTGCAGTAGGGTCTCGTACCAATGTTGATGGGCCCAGTCCGGGGCTATGAGGAGAATCCGCACCCCATCTGACTTCACCTTCCGTAGGACCCTGCCTATCGGGGTAAGGGCGGGAAGGCGTAGAACAGGGACCCTGACCATTGGAGCAGGAACTCGTCCAATATCGCACCCTCGCCCTCTCCCGCCCTGGAGCAGAATCGTGGACACAGGCAATTCTGGGCAGTGGTGAACAGGTCTACCTGGGGAGTGCCCCACTCTAGGAAGATCCACCTGGCCACCTCCCTGTGCAGGGACCACTCGTGCTGTTGGGAGAAAACCCTGCTCAGGTGATCTGCAAGCGTGTTGCTCTTGCCAGGCAGGTAAAAGGCCTGCAGGAGGATGTTGTGGGCTATACAGAACTCTCACAGGAGCTGGGCTTTCTGGCATAAGGTCCGGGAACGCATGCCCTCCGTCTGTTGACATAATACATCGCAGTCATATTGTCTGTGAGGACTCTGACCACCTTCCCCCCTATGTACTGGCGGAAGGCCACGTACGCCAGGCGCACGGCCCTGAGCTCCCTGACATTTATGTGCAGGGCCAGTTCCTCGGGTGACCACATGCCCTGGGTCCTGAAGCCCCCACGTGGGATCCCCATCCCAGGTCCAAGGCATCCGACACTAGATCTAGCGACGGAGAGGGCTCTCAGAAGGGAATACCCCGAAGCATGTTGCTCGGGAGGGACCACCATCGCAGATCTGCCACCACCGTGGGTGGCAACGTGACGACCTTGTCCAGGCCGTCCCTGGCCTGGGAGTACTGGAAGGCCAGCCAAAGCTGAAGGGACCTCATCCTGAGCCTGGCATGTCGCACCACATAGGTGCATGCTGCCATCTGGCCTAAGATTTGAAGGCACACTCGTGCCGTAGTCCAGAGCCGTGAACCAATCCCCCAGGTCTAAGGATGGAATAACAGAGGCCAGGGACACCATGAGGAATTTGCAATGAACCAGGAACTGGTTGAGATTCCGCAGATCGAGGATGGGCCTGAGCCCGCCTTCCGCCTTCGGGATCAGGAAATACCTGGAGTAAAATCCCTTGCCCTGGAATTCCCGAGGTACCGTCTCCACAGCTCCCACGGACAGGAGGCACACTACCTCCCGTCCTAGAATGAGGGCATGCTCCGGTCCCCGGGCGACTCTTGGGACGGAGGATGATGGAGAGGGGGCGAAACGAACTGCAACCTGTACCCTTGGAAGATGGTGCTGAGGACCCATCGGTCCAACGTTATACAGGACCATTGGAGTCAGAAGGCAGATAAACGGTTGGCAAAAAACTTTATTAACTGGGGGGCATCCCTGGCAACAGGCCTGGTGACCCCCCGCAACGAGTCAAAAACGCCTCTTCCCTGGCCTGGGGGGGGGGAATGGGGCAATTTGCCCCAGGCCCTGCATGGGCCCCCACAAGAATATAATATTCTATAGTATTGCAACTTTTTTTTATGGAAGGGGCCTCTGAAATTGCTTTGCCCCAGGCCCCCTGAATCCTCTGGGCGGCCCTGCCCTGGCCTCTTGCCCTTCGAGGGGCCAGGACATGGGGCCGAACGGGACTGGCGCTGGGATCTACGCCTCTGCTCCCTCTGCCTCTTTGGCGGGGACTCGTATCTGCCCCGAGCCGAGGGAGCTGAGGTTTGAGGCCTGGGCTTGACCTGGGCGGGTGGGACATACAGGCCTAGCATCTGCAGGGTGGTGCGGGAATCCTTCATCCCATGCAGAGGCGTGTCCGTCTGGTCTGCGACCAGGGCCTTCCCATCGAACGGCAGGTCCTGCATGATGGACTGGGACTCAACGGACAGCCCTGACAGCAAGCGCCACGACGCCCTTCGCATGGAGATGGCCGAAGCCATCGAACGGGCCACTGTGTCCGCCGCATCTGAAGCCGCCTGGAGAGCTGCTTTGGCCGCCGCTGCACCCTCGTCGACCAAGGCCCGGAACTCCCTCTTGTCCTTGTCTTGGAGGAGGGGTTCAAACTTTGGTAGGGACCCCCACAGATTAAAACCATATCGGCGCAGCAGCGCCTGGTGGTTAGCCACTCTGAGCTGGAAACTTGCCGAGGAATAAACCTTTTTTCCAAAGATGTCAAGTCTCCTAGCGTCCTTGTCCTTGGGGGTGGGCGGGGGCTGGCCATGCCTCTCATGGTGGTGAACGGACTCCACCACCAGAGAGTTCGGGGCCGGGTGAGTGTAGAGGTATTCATGCCCCTTCGCGGGCACAAAATACTTCCTCTCAGCCTTCTTAGAAATAGGCCCCAGGGAGGCCGGGGTCTGCCAAAAGCCAGTGGAAATATTGGCCACCCCTTGGTGCAGAGGAAGGGCCACACAGCCCGGTGCCGAAGAGGTCAGGACATTGAATAAAATGCCCGAGGGCTCCTCCATCTCCTCTGCCTGGAGCTAGAGGTTCGATGCCACCCTTCCAAGCAGCTCCTGATGAGCCTTGAAGTCCTCCTGAGAGACGGGAGGCGGCAATGGACTCATCCAGCACCGAGGAGGCAGCTGGCACCGTGCCTGCAGATGGCACCGTGCCTGCAGATGGCACCGTGCCTGCAGATGGCACCGTGCCTGCAGTGTTCGGCAGCACCGTCGGGTCTAACTCCGGATCCGGGCCTGGGGTCAGTGCCGGTAGGTCGGTGCCTGCGTCCTGGTCACGGTGCCAAGCCAGAGACGCGGAGTGGAATTGAGAGGCCCAGGCCATGGAGCGGGATCGTGGCGGTGTGGGTGCCTGGGGCCACGGTGCCCACTGGCACCATTGTCCTTGCCAGGGAACCCCCTGGCACTGAGACGCGTGGGGGCCCGGCAGAGCCAGTTGCTCCTGCGGTGCAGAGCGGCCCGGAGAGGGCGGCTGGGCGCTGATGCTGAGGTCATCGACGAGCGCACGGTGCCATACGATCGGCTGCAACAGATGAGGACAGGTAAATATCTGAGGTGCTGTCTCTCGACTCCCTTCGGCAACCGTAGCTACGATGACACAGTGCCGGGGACACCCGGGATGCACTCCGAGAGCGGCGTCTATCACGGCAAGCGCTGGAGTAAGAGTGCCCGTGCCATCGGCATCGAGACCTGCTCCTCTCACTCTGGCTAGAAGAGGAGTGGCGTCGCCTTTTGTCCCGGTGCCTGCGGTCCCTGTGACTGGAGGAGTCAGACTCACTTCCAGAAGACCCGGCCTGCGGGGTGGAAGTTTGTCGCAGGCTTCGGGCAGGACCTTCAACCCGGGAAGGCACCTTGATCTCCGATGTCTCCGGGGAGGGCTGATGTGCGCCCAAGGGCTGCTTCTCCCGGGACTGGGGGCCCGACTGAGGTGGCACTCCCGGCACCCATAGGGCGAGAATGCCGCACGCGGCCTGGGCTGCCTCTGGCGTCGAATGCATCCTCACTTCAGGAGAGGCTCGCGTGGACAAGACCGGACTACTCCGCTCAGCCCGAGTCGGAGGTCTAGGTCCCGACGGGGATCGTGGGCTGCCCAACTAGGGTCTGGCCTCACCCCTATCTTTATCTCGGCGCCGCTGGGTCTTCCCTTGCTTCTTAGCCGGTTAAGGCTATAACCACTGCAGCCAAGGCTGGAGCAGAAGTTCCGACTACCTTCACTGGCGGCAAGAAGGAACTGAGGGTGCGGGGAGCACGCAGCCTCCTTTATGGAGCAATATACAGGCACCACTCCAGGGGTCGCAGTGGTGCTCCCCCAGTACGCGTACTGCTAAGGGAAAAGCTTCTGGCACCGGTGCACGCACACCTACAGTGGAATACACATGAGCAATCACTCAAAGAAGAATCTTGGTTCCATCCTGACAGACTTCTGGAGAAAGACTTCCCCACCGAGTGGAATCAGA
Organism: Chrysemys picta bellii; assembly: GCF_011386835.1. NCBI lineage: Eukaryota > Metazoa > Chordata > Testudines > Emydidae > Chrysemys > Chrysemys picta. The sequence continues at coordinate 142,119,041 of NC_088795.1, read as the reverse complement.
GGGAACACGCTGAACTCCTGACCCTAGGCCAGAGGGAGAAAGAAAAGTCAGTGACTTGGGTCTTGTTCACTGCTGGAGCAGAACTGGCAACAACTGGCATTATGCCTGGTGGAATTTATCCCCTGACAACAGCCAAAACAAGTCAGGAGATCTTGATAGCGCACTTGTGCTGTTGAGTGTAAATACCTGTCCCAGTATTGCCTTCTCCACCATATGAGACATCGGAGCGACCCAGTGGTGGACACTGAACAGGAAAACTCCCTGCCACAGCTGGCTAGAGCAGACTGCTCCTTGGCACTTGGTGTAGTGCCCCCTCTGTGGCCTGCCAGAAGTACGTCAGGTTTGGATATGATCAGAGGGAGAAAGTCTGGCAGATCGGACAAACAGCTCTCAGCTCCAGTGCACTGATGTTGAGCCTCATCCACTGCAGAGTTCAACCACCCTGAAGGAGCACCTCAGCCCCATCTGGGGTAGTTACTGCGCATAGCAGAGCAGGGGAGAAAGGAACGGCCTGACAGGTATGTTCTTCCTTCCCCTTTAACAGTGAAGCATCTTAAATGTCCTGAGCCCCAGTGTTGCAGGTGCTCAGTGCAGAAAAGGGAGATGCCTGCCCCACACAGGCCACAGCCATAGCCAGGTGAAAGGAGTCATCCAGCTGCACAAGGAACTCATCCTCTTTCAGAAAACTTTGCAAGTCTGGGGTCTATCGGGGTTCCAATGTCCCCGCTGTTCATGCAGGGATGAAAGTGAACTATCCTTGTTTTATACAAAGTTCCCAGGACTGGAACTATGTATGCATTTCCTCAGGGCTCAAGTCTAGATACAGGCCCAAGACACTTACATCTGAGAAAAATAGCTATGTCGGTCAGACATTTAGTGAAAACTTGTTGCTATAGAAAGGACACAATGGGTCAGCGTTAGCGGGTAGAGACCTCCCCTTGCATAAGCCAGTGGAGGAGTCAGTGAGACAGATCAAAAACATGAAAATAGGTGTCTTTCAAGACTGTCCTGTCAAGTGTTCTGCTTTGATAGTAGGGGGCTCTGATCTCGCAGAAAAATGCAGAACAAGATCCAATGGCTGGAAGCTGAAGTGATGCAAATTCAGACTAGAAATAATGCACGTTTTCAACAGTGAGGGGGTTTAACCATTGGAACAAATGTACGTAGGAATGTGCAAGATTCTCCATCACTTGAAATTAAGGCTGATCTCTTTCTAAAAGAGACATAACTCTTTATGCCAAGTTTACTCGGTGCATTTCTTTTGCCTGGATTATGCAGGAGATCAGACTCATCATATTGGTCGCCATTCTGGCCTTAAAATCTATTAGGGTTAGGGTTAAGATACTACTGAAGACTTCTGAGAGTAGGAACATGGAAGCTGGATGTTATATTCATCTCTTACAAAGATAATGAAATACTTCCCATTCTAACAGTAGACTCACACTTTAAGGGACCATCATGATCATCCAGTCTGACCTCCTGCACATTGCAAGTCACAGAACCTCGCCCACCTACTCCTGAAATAAACCTCTAACCTCTATATTTCCTATTCTAACCGTAACCAAACAGGATGTTAAATAGCAGCTACTGAAGCGAAAAATGTTTAAGTCTGCAGGACCAGAATAACTTGCACCCCACAGTATTAAAATAATTGGCAGATGAGCTCTCTGAAGCATTAGACATTTATTTTTAATAACCCTTGAACCATAGGGGAAGTTCCAGATGACTTGAAAAAAGCTAATGTTCTGCCAGTACACATAAAGGGTAAAAGGGATGACCCCGGTAAGTGCAGTTCAGTTAGCCTGACATCAGTCCCAGGTAAAATCATGGCAAGGCTGATGTGAGATGCAATCAGTGAAGAATTAAAAGATTGCAGTGGTATTAATGCAACTTGGGATAGTTTTAGGGAAAATAGGTCTTGTCAAACAAACTGTCATTTTTAAGGGTGATTACACCTTTAGTTGATAACGTTAGCTGTATAGACAGTGTATTTAGACTTCTGCAAGGCATTTGGCCTAGTCCTGCATGATATTCTGATTATAAAATTGGCAGTATACAAAAATCAATGTAGCCCATATTAAAAGTGGATTAAAAACTGCTAAGACATCTCAAAGGAAACATCCTATCACAGTGTTTCCAGTGGGGTCCCACAGGGATCTATACTTGGCCCAGTGTCATTCAAGAGCCATCAGTTTCCTGGAAAAATAAAATATAATCCTTTCTGGTAAAATCTGCAGATGACAAAAAACTGGAGGAGTGGTAAATAGTGACAGGTAATTTCTGAAGAGTGAGTCTAGATCACACAGTCACCTGGGCTCATTCAAATGAGTTTTAATACAGCCAACTACACCTATGTACAAAGAGTGTAGGACAGTCTTCTAGGGTGGGGACTACATCCTAGATGACAGCAGCAGCAGAGTAAAGGACCTGGGGATCATAGTGGAAGCCAAGTGAAGATGAGCTCTCAGTGCAATCCTGTGATTAAAAGGATTAATGAGATTCTCAGTTGTAAAAATGGGAATATCAAGTAGAAGAGGAATGTGGAATAACCATTACATACAGCATTAATGAGACCATTGCTGGATACTGCGCCCTCTTCTTGTGTCCACACATCAAAGAGGATGTGGACAAACTGGAGAACATAAGAACAGCCAGACTGGGTCAGACCAAAGGTCCATCTAGCCCACTATCCTGTCTTCTGACAGTGGCAAATGCCCCATCGCCCATTCCCAGTTTCTGGCAAACAGAGGCTAGGGACACCATAGAAGAATTATGAAGACTGATTTGAGGTCTGGAAAACCTGCCTTACAGCAAGAGACTAAACAACCTCAATCTTTAAAGCTCAATTTAAGGAGAAGACTAAGAGGCGGCTTGCTCACTATCTGTGAGCATCTACACAAGGAGAAGATCTGATTGCATAGAATCATCACAGAATCAGAACTGGAAGGGACCTCGAGAGGTCCAGTCCCCTGCACTCAAGGCAGGACTAAGTATTATCTAGACCATCGCTGACAGCTGTTTATTCAACCTGCTCTTAAAATTCCCAATGATGGAGATTCCACAACCTCCCTAGGCAATTTATTCCAGTGCTTAAACACCCTGACAGTTAGGAAGTTTTTCGTAATGTCCATCCTAAACTGCCCTTGCTACAATTTAAGCCCATTGCTTCTTGTCCTATCCTCAGAGGTTAAGAACAATTTTTCTCCCTCCTCTTTGTAACAACCTTTTATGTACTTGAAAACTTATGTCCCCTCTCAGTCTTCTCTTCTCCAGTCTAAACAAGCCCAATTTTTTCAAACTTCCCTCATAGGTCACATTTTCCGGACCTTTTATCATTTTTGTTGCTCTTCTCTGGACTTTCTCCAATTTGTCCACATCTTTCCTGAAGTGTGGCGCCCAGAACTGGACACACTACTCCAGCTGAGGCGTAATCAGCGCAGAGTAGAGCGGAAGAATTATTTCTTGTGTCTTGCTTACAATACTCCTGCTAATACATCCCAGAATGATGTCTGCTCTTTTTGCAACAGTGTTACACTGTTGACTTATATTTAGCTTGTGATCCACTAAGACCCCCAGATCCCTTTCAGCAGTACTCCTTCCTAGGCAGTCATTTCCCATTGTGTATGTGTGCATACTGCTCTTTAATTTGCAGACAAAGAGAGAACATGATCCAGTGGCTGAAAGCAGCAGAAAGACATTCAGATTAGACATAAGGCGCAATTTTAAGCAGTGAGGGTAATAAACCACTGGAACAACTTACCTAGGGACATGGGCATTCTCCATCATTTGAAGTCTTTACGTTAGCATCGGGTGCCTTTCTAGAAGATATGCACTAGCTCAACGAGAATTTATGCAGCCAGAAGCAGGAGTCCCCGAGTGGCAGTCAGTGGCTTGTGTTACTTACGAGGTCAGACTAGATGAGCACAATGGTCTTTTCTGGCCTTAAATTCCATCAATCAGAGAGGGCAGTTAAGACTGCATTGTCTGTGCGTGTGAAGCAGCCCCTTCACTGGTCACCACAGGTTATGGGTGGCCAGAGACCAATGAAGCAGCATGCAAGAAAGGCTTCAACACCTAGGGAAGTTTCATCAATCATCAGAGAAATGGTTTCCCAGGCTGTGGCAGAATTTCTTCCTGGCCATAGGATTAGTGAAGTCCAGACCAATAGAAGAGCCCTAGGTTGTAGGCTGGCCCGTTAACCTGCATACACCCATGAATGAGTGCAGAGTGCATGGGTGTCAGGAGCTGTCCAGTTATTTTGCAGTGACTGGGTTATAGGACAGGGAGAGGAAGGCACCTTCTACACTCATCGGCTTTTCCACCCAGTTTCTCTAACAGCAGTTTTGAATATGCTTTGGGAACTGCAACCAGCTAATCTTCTACAAGAGGAGCCCTGTCCATGGCTGGTAGTTGCCAGTCAGGGCAGGGCTACACTAGAAGGGCCACATCAGCGCAGCTGCGTCGCTGTAGCATGTCTGGTGAGGACACTCTTTGCAAACGGGAGAGCATCTCCCACCGACAGCACCAGCATGGACAGTGCTTAGGTCACTGTAACTTGGGTCACTCGGGAGGTGTCTTTCACACCCCTGAGCAACGTAAGTTTTATCGACTTAAGCAGTAGCTTAGACCTTCCCTGAGATGCCAGACCTGGCACTGGTGAGGTGTGTTAATGTCCATGGAGAAGACAAGCTGTCACCACTGACCTTTGTTCAAGAAGCCACATGAGAACATTAACTTTCTCCTTAAGAGGCTTTTTGAGACAGGCTGGTGCGTGGAAAGGGCAAGCACATGGCTGTGATGGGGCCACTCCAGCTGTCCTTGGATTGCAGACCTGCTAGTCCTAGCAGGATAGTTTCAGACCTCGTTTGGGATGGAGACAGTGGATCTTTCCAGAAAGGACGAGGGAAAGGGATGCACATTGAGTAGATCCATCAGCAGCCTTTGATCCCACTGATCACAAGGAAGGATTTGCCTGCACAGATGGAACAGCACTTTGCTGGGTGCACTCAGAGTGGGCGGTACTGCCAGGCCATCACCCTCCAGTTAACCTGTACCTAAAACCCCTGAGAGTGACAAATAGAGCTGAGTATCATGGGCACATCTATGACACTCCAGCCTAGCAACAGTTCTGTAGTCTCCTGCCTCAGCCCTCTGAACAGACCCCCACTGCCCCAAGGCCTGGCTCAAGCACCAATGCCTTCCGTATCAGACACCTGCCTATCCGAGGAGATGCCATGGTTAAGTGCCAGAGCCACTAGAACGAGGTACACTGGGAGCAGCTGGTTTCACAGCCTCCTCTCTCTCTCTCCATTCCTACGGGGAGGTCACCAGCCTCTCTGCTCACAGGGTCCTCTGAATGCAAGATGCAGGCTCCCCTCCTCGTCAGGACAGAGATCAAGCCAAGTGCCAGCTCAAAGCACAAAAAGCTTTTTAAGCTGTTCCTGTAATTGTTTTTAAAGGTCCAGATGTGCAAAGGCCAGATTGCACCAGCCTAGCCTGTCTTCACAAAGAGCCTTTGTTGTGGCCTCCTCCAGGCAGTATCATGCCTAAGGCCCCTCTGTCTGCCCTGTTTGCCTTGGGAACACACTACAGCCTTTGTCCTGGGTGAAGAGGAATGAGAAGCCCTTGTACATGGCAAAGTTCACAAGTTAGAAACATTCCAGGAATGGCAGCAGCAGCATTTGGCTCAGGGGCCAGGCTCCCTACAGTTCAGAGGAAATGGGAGGGTTGCAAGTGAAGACTGGCAAGTGCACCAGCTACATGGCTTTGTGTGGCAAGAGAAAGGCATGGACAGCTTGCTAGTTCTGACATGCAGAATGTCCACACAAGTCCGGGGTTGTGGGCCCCAAATGCCAGCTCTGCCTCAACATGCTAAGATGCGTGAGCATCAGGTACCTCTGCTTGAACCAGCCTCTTCTGTCCCACGACTACAAGCATAACAGTCAGCTCTGCAGCTTCCTCCTTCACCAACCACCCTTGTGCGTCAGGGCTCTCCATCTCACACCACAACCTGCTGCTGGAAATAGCTCCTTTCCTTGCATGTGGTGGAAGCACTTTAGATGCAGCCTGTATGAAACTGCATTGGGAGAGTTATACTACAAAATGGTAACAGATTAACATGTGTTGAGCTGTGGTCCAAGTGTAGTGTCTGTTCTTATCAGATTAACATGTGTGTTACTGTAGCAAGTCCAAGTGCTCCCAAGGGGTAGAGTGACTGACTTAAGAACACTTTAATAAAGTCAGAACCTAAGAGAAAAGCAAACTTGCAAGTTTATTGTGTTGTGGATGGGAAACTGGTTTTAAAGTGCATTCTCACTCATTCAGCCCACAGCTTAGTAATTCAGTCAAGATCATGCATCAGTTTAAAATATCTGAATTCCAGGTAAAGTCACAAAATCACTAAAAAATAAAAAACAGTAACCTTCTCGCTTCTCCACTCAACAGTCCAGCTGATCACAGATTGAACCACATGGCATATCCTCTTATACACATCTAACAATAGGCTCGAAGTTAAGATGAGATATCAGTGCACAGTGGGTGAGCACCCTGCCTTTGAACTTGACACATTACTACCAAAAGCCGCACACGCGAGTATGTGTGAATATGTGCCTGCTAAGGTGTTGGAGATTCAGACTCATAGACCCCAAGGTCAGAAGGGACCATCATGTTCATCTAGTCGGACCTGCTGCACATTGCAGGCCACAGAACTGCACCCACCCACTCCTGTAATAAAACCATAACCTCTGGCTGAGTTACTGATGTTCTCAATTATTTAAAGACTTCAAGTTACAGAGAATCCTCCATTTACACTAGTTTAAATCAGCAAGTGACCTGTGCTCCATGCTGCAGAAGAAGGCGAAAAACCCTCAGGGTCTCTGCCAATCTGACCCAGGGGAAAATGCCTTCCTGATCCCAGATATGGCAATCAGTTAGACCCTAAGCATGTGAGCAAGACCCAGCAGCCAAACACCTGGGAAAGAATTCTCTGTAGTAACTTAGAGCCCTCCCCATCTAGTGTCCCATCACCAGCCACGGGAGATATTTGCTAGCAGTCACCAATGGGCCACATGCCATCATAGGCAACCTCATCAAAGCATCCCTCAATAAATTTATCAAGCTCAGTCTTTAAGCCCATTAGGATTTTTGCCCCCACTGCACCCCTTTGGAAGCTGCTGCAGAAATTCACTCCTGTGATGGTTAGAAACCTTCCTCTAATTTCAAACCTAAACTTGTTGATGGTCAGTTTATAGCCATTTGTTCTTGTGTCCACATTGGCACGGAACTTAAATAACTCCTCTCCCACCCTGGTATTTATCCCTCTGATGTATTTATGGAGAGCAATCATATCTCCACTCAGCCTTATTTTGGTTATGCTAAACAAGCCAAGCTCTTTGAGTCTCCTCTTGTAAGATAGGTTTTACATTCCTCAGAGCATCCTAGTAGCCCTTCTCTGCACCTGTTTCAGTTTGAATTCATCTTTCTTAAACATGGGAGACCAGAACTGCACACAGTATTCCAGATGAGGTCTCACCAGTGCCTTGTATAATGGCAGTAACATTTCCCTGTCTCTGAGCATGTTGACTGCAAGGCCCCACATCTCATTTGGGAAGGCAGGGTTATTGAATCTTTATGCAAAATGTTAATTTATTCTTGAAATCAGGTATAGCCTGAGAGTTGGAGTAAAAACCCTGCCCTCCCTTGGCTACTGTAGCTGTTAAGAGAGTCATTTTAAGAGACAAATACAGATCTAACAGACTTGAAGAGCCTACAAACTCCTTGCATTGAAGTGACTGTCTTGGCATTTGTAAGCTTCGCCAGCTTTGTTAATGGAGCCTGCAAGCACAAAAAATTTGCTCCTGGAGCATCTGCAAACTCCACAAGGAAGATACAGCCTGCGGATGTTCTAACTCTGGCAAGAGAAAGGCTCCTGCTGGCGGAGTTTGAGCACCACAGGATAGGACAGTTACCTGTTCCGTAACTGGCGTTCTTCGAGATGTGTTGCTCAGGTGTATTCCACAGTAGGTGTGCGTGCTCACCCCGTGCACCGGTGCCGCAAGTTTTTCCCTTAGCAGTACCCATACTGGGGGAGTGCCGCTGCAATCCCTGGAGTGGCGCCTGTATATCGCACCATAAAGGGGCTGCGTGCTCCCCCCACCCTCAGTTCCTTCTTGCCAGACAACTCCGACAGAGGGGAAGGCGGGCGGGGTGTGAAATACACCTGAGCAACACATCTCGAAGAACGCCAGTTACGGAACAGGTAACTGTGCTTTCTTCTTCGAGTGATTGCTCCTGTGTATTCCACAGTAGGTGACTCCAAGCTATACCTGACGGAGGTGGGTAGGAGTTCTGAATGATAAGTGTTAAGGGTTACCCGGGCGGACCACCACCCCACCAAACCCGGCGTCATCCCTTGCTTGGGAGACGATCGCATAGTGCGATGAAAAGGTGTGGACAGAGGACCATGTAGCAGCCCTACATATGTCCTGAATAGGGACATGAGCCACATAGGCTGCTGACGAGGCCTGAGCTCTGGTCGAATGAGCCTTCACTATAGGAGGCGGGGGAACCCCTGCCAGGTCGTAACACGTGCGTATGCACGAGGTGATCCAGCGGGAAATCCGCTGGGTGGAGACCGGTCGCCCCCTCATGCGCTCGGCCGATACAATAAACAGCTGGGGGGATTTCCTAAATGGCCTGGTTCTGTCCAGGTAAAAAGCCAGCGCTCTACACACATCTAGCATGTGCAGTTGCCATTCATCACTGGAGGAATGGGGCTTAGGACAGAGGACTGGGAGGAAAATGTCCTGATCTATGTGAAAAGCCGAGACCACCTTCGGCAGAAAAGCCAGGTGCGGGCGGAGCTGGACCTTATCCCTATGGAAGACCGTATACGGCAGTTCAGAGGTCAGGGCTCTGAGCTCCGAGACCTGGCAGGCTGAGGTGATAGCCACCAGGAATGCCACTTTCCACAATAAGTAGGACCAAAAACACGTGGCCAAGGAACCGAAAGGGGGCCCTGTGAGGTGGAAGAGCACTAGGTTCAGGTCCCAGAGCGGGACCAGGGGTCTAGCATAAGGGAAGGCCCGGTCCAGACCTTTTAGAAACCGGGACGTCATGTGGTGTGAAAACACCGAGTAGCCCTGCACCGGGGGGTGGAAGGCTGAGATGGCCGCCAGGTGCACCCTGACCGTCCGATATCGCCCTTTCGCCCTCCTGGAGCAGAATCGTGGGCACAGGCGATTGTGGGCGGTGGCGAATAGATCTACCTGGGGAGTGCCCCAGTGTAGGAAGAGGTGCCTGGCAACCTCCCTGTGTAGAGACCACTCGTGTTGTTGGGAGAAAAACCTGCTTAGATGATCTGCGAGCGTATTGCGCTTGCCGGGCAGGTAAAAGGCCCTCAGGAGGATGTTATGGGCTATACAGAACTCCCACAGGATTTGGGCTTCCTGGCACAAGGCCAGTGAGCGCGTGCCCCCCGTCTGTTGATATAGTACATTGCGGTTGTATTGTCTGTTAGGACTCTGACCACCTTTCCCCCTAGGTGTTGGCTGAAGGCTACGCACGCCAGGCGCACTGCTCTGAGCTCCCTAACGTTTATGTGTAGGGATAATTCCGAGGATGACCATTTTCCCTGGGTTTTGAAGCCCCCCCCATACAGGCTCCCCATCCCAGGTCCGAGGTATCCGACACCAGATCTAGTGAGGGAGGGGTCTCCCGGAAGGGGATACCCTGAAGCATGTTGCTTGGGAGGGACCACCATTGCAGTTTGGCCACTACATTGGGTGGCAACGTGACGACCTTGTCCAGGCCGTCCTTGGCCTGGGAATACTGGGAGGCCAGCCAGAGTTGGAGGGGCCTCATCCGGAGCCTAGCATGTCGCACCACTGAGGTGCATGCTGCCATATGGCCTAGGATTTGAAGGCACACCCATGCCATCGTCACAGGGAAGGCCGTGACTGAGGCGATGAGAGCTTTGAGCGTCTCAAATCTGTCCCAGGGGAGGGAGGCCATGGCCACCAGCGAGTCTAACAGTACCCCTATGAAGTGTATGCGCTGAACCGGAACGAACGTGGATTTTTCCTCATTTACCAGTAGGCCTAGGCTCATGCAGGTGTCTAGCAGGAATTCCATCTGCGCCTGCACCTGGGACCGAGACTTGCCCTTGAGCAGCCAGTCGTCCAGGTAGGGGAAGATCTGCAGCCCATTCCTCCTGAGGTGGGCTGCAACCGCCGCCATGCATTTGGTGAAAACCCTGGGGGCCGTAGAGAGATGTAGAGAGTAGAGACCGTGAACTGGTAGTGGTCTGTCCCTACCAGGAAGCAGAGGAAGCACCTGTGGCCATCGAATATGTGGATATGGAAGTACGCATCCTGGAGGTCCAGGGCTGTGAACCAATCCCCCAGGTCCAGGGACGGGACAATAGAGGCCAGGGACACCATATGGAATTTGCAGTGAACCAGAAACTGGTTGAGATTCCGCAGGTCTAGGATGGGCCTGAGCCCGCCTTTCGCCTTCAGGATCAGGAAATGCTGGGAGTAAAATCCCTTGCCCTGGAATTCCTGAGATACCCTCTCCATCGCACCTAGGGTAAGGAGGCGCATCACCTCCTGACTTAGGAGGAGGGCATGCTCCGGGTCCTCCGGGGCACCCCGGGACAGAGGATGGTGCGGTGGAGGTGAAACGAACTGCAGCTTGTACCCCTCGGAGATGGTACAGAGGACCCACCGGTCCGACGTTATATGGGACCAACGCACTCTGAAGGCTGATAAACAGTTGCCAAAAACCAACTTTATTAACTGCGGTGGGGGTTCCCCTGGCAACAGGCCAAGTGGCCCCCCGCAAATAGTCAAAAACGCCTCTTGCCCTTCGAGGGTCCAGGGCGTGGGGCCGAACGGGACTGGCGCTGTGACCTGTGTCTCTGGTCCCTAGGCCTCTTGGCCGGGGGCTCATACCTGCCCCTTGCAGGGGGAGCCGAGGGCTGTGGTCTGGGTTTGTCCTTGGCTGGCGGGACATACAGACCAAGTGTCTGCAGGGTGGTGCGGGAGTCCTTCATCCCGTGCAGACAAGTGTCTGTCTGGTCTGCAAACAATGCCTTGCCGCAAATGGCAGGTCTTGCATCAAGGATTGGGATTCCACTGACAGTCCGGACAGCGAAAGCCACGAGGCCCGTCGCATGGAGATAGCCGAGGCCATCAAACGAGCCGCCGTGTCAGCTGCATCCGAGGCAGCCTGGAGAGCTGCTTTCGCTGCCGCCGCACCCTCTTCAACCAGAGCTCTAAACTCCTTCCTGTCCTGCTCTGGGAGGGAGGGCTCAAGTTTTGGTAGGGATCCCCACAAGCTGAAGTCGTATCTGCTCAGGAGCACTTGGTGGTTTGCCACCCTGAGCTGGAAACTGGCAAAAGAATAAACTTTTTTCCCAAAGGCGTCCAGTCTCCTGACATGGTATATAAGGGCAGTCAGCAGCGAACCAGCTGAGCGGCGAACAGCAGAGGCTAACAGCGGGAGTTTGCCTGGGAGTTCGCTTGGGGAGAGCGCACCGAGGCTTTCATCTGCAGGTTTCTCTGAGTAGTTCCTGCAACAGTTGAGGAAGCTCTTAAGAGGACGGTGATATGGAAGGTGAGCCATCAGCTGTTGTAACCTGCACAGGTTGTGCCATGTTTGTCTTTCTTCCACAGGACAGAAGCAACTTTGTCTGTACAAAGTGCAAGCTGGTCTCCATATTGGAAGAGAAGGTTCGAGGGCTGGAGAAACGAGTATCGACTCTGAGTTGCATAAGGGAAAATGAAGATTTCCTGGACAGACGTCAGGAGATGCTTCTACGGCCACAATGTTCTGAAGATTCAGAGCAGGCGCAGCAGGGACAGAAGGATTCTAAGGAGGTTTGGCAGCATGTGACCTCCAGAAGGAGAAAGAGGAGCGTCCATGCACCAGCAATGGAAATACAGGTGAGCAATCGTTTCCATGTTCTCTCTACAGGTACTAATGCGGAGAGTGGACTAGATGACCCATCTGAGGGAAGGGAGCAGAAGGCGACTCCACCGATTGGAAGGCAAAAGATGCACTGTCCTAGGGATAGGGGTTCCACGACCACCACTCCCAAGAGGAGGAGGAGGGTGGTGGTGGTTGGGGACTCCCTCCTCAGGGGGACTGAGTCATCTATCTGCCGCCCCGACCGGGAAAACGGAGAGGTCTGCTGCTTGCCAGGAGCTAGGATACACGATGTGACGGAGAGACTGCAGAGACTCATCAAGCCCTCGGATCGCTACCCCTTCCTGCTTCTCCACGTGGGCACCAATGATACTGCCAAGAATGACCTTGAGCAGATCACTGCAGACTACGTGGCTCTGGGAAGAAGGATAAAGGAGTTTGAGGTGCAAGTGGTGTTCTCGTCCATCCTCCCTGTGCAAGGAAAAGGCCGGGGTAGAGACCGTCGAATCGTGGAAGTCAACGAATGGCTACGCAGGTGGTGTCGGAGAGAAGGCTTTGGATTCTTCGACCATGGGATGGTGTTCCAAGAAGAAGGAGTGCTAGGCAGAGACGGGCTCCACCTAACTAAGAGAGGGAAGAGCATCTTCGCCAGCAGGCTGGCTAACCTAGTGAGGAGGGCTTTAAACTAGGTTCACCGGGGGAAGGAGACCAAAGCCCTGAGGTAAGTTGGGAAATGGGATCCTGGGAGGAAGCACAAGCAGGAGAGTGCAAGAGGGGAGGACTCCTGTCTCATGCTGAGAAAGAGGGATGATCGATGAGTTATCTTAAGTGCCTATACACAAATGCAAGAAGCCTGGGAAACAAGCAGGGAGAACTGGAAGTCCTGGCACAGTCAGGAAACTATGATGTGATTGGAATAACAGAGACTTGGTGGGATAACTCACATGACTGGAGTACTGTCATGGATGGATATAAACTGTTCAGGAAGGACAGGCAGGGCAGAAAAGGTGGGGGAGTTGCGTTGTATGTAAGAGAGGAGTATGACTGCTCAGAGCTCCGGTATGAAACTGCAGAAAAACCTGAGAGTCTCTGGATAAAGTTGAGAAGTGTGAGCAACAAGGGTGATGTCGTGGTTGGAGTCTGCTATAGACCACCAGACCAGGGGGATGAGGTGGATGAGGCTTTCTTCTGGCAACTAGCAGAAGTTGCTAGAACGCAGGCCCTGGTTCTCATGGGAGACTTTAATCACCCTGATATCTGCTGGGAGAGCAATACAGCGGTGCACAGGCAATCCAGGAAATTTTTGGATAGTGTAGGGGACAATTTCCTGGTGCAAGTGCTGGAGGAACCAACTAGGGGCAAAGCTTTTCTTGACCTGCTACTCACAAACAGAGAAGAACTAGTAGGGGAAGCAAAAGTGGATGGGAAGCTGGGAGGCAGTGACCATGAGATGGTCGAGTTCAGGATCCTGACACAAGGAAGAAAGGAGAGCAGCAGAATATGGACCCTGGACTTCAGAAAAGCAGACTTTGACTCCCTCAGGGAACAGATGGGCAGGATCCCCTGGGAGAATAACATGAAGGGCAAAGGCGTCCAGGAGAGCTGTCTGTATTTTAAAGAATCCTTATTGAGGTTGCAGGAACAAACCATCCCGATGTGTAGAAAGAATAGTAAATATGGCAGGCGACCAGCTTGGCTAAACAGTGAAATCCTTGCTGATCTTAAACGCAAAAAAGAAGCTTACAAGAAGTGGAAGATTGGACAAATGACCAGGGAGGAGTATAAAAATATTGCTCAGGCGTGCAGGAGTGAAATCAGGAAGGCCAAATCACACTTGGAGTTGCAGTTAGCAAGAGATGTTAAGAGTAACAAGAAGGGTTTCTTCAGGTATGTTAGCAACAAGAAGAAAATCAAGGAAAGTGTGGGCCCCTTACTGAATGAGGGAGGCAACCTAGTGACCGAGGATGTGGAAAAAGCTAATGTACTCAATGATTTTTTTGCCTCTGTCTTCACGCACAAGGTCAGCTCCCAGACTGCTGCACTGGGCAGTACAGCATGGGGAGAAGGTGACCAACCCTCTGTGGAGAAAGAAGTGGTTCGGGACTATTTAGAAAAACTGGACGTGCACAAGTCCATGGGGCCGGATGCGCTGCATCCGAGGGTGCTAAAGGAGTTGGCGGGTGAGATTGCAGAGCCATTAGCCATTATTTTTGAAAACTCATGGCGATCGGTGGAGGTCCCAGATGACTGGAAAAAGGCTAATGTAGTGCCCATCTTTAAAAAAGGGAAGAAGGAGGATCCGGGGAACTACAGGCCAGTCAGCCTCACCTCAGTCCCTGGAAAAATCATGGAGCAGGTCCTCAAGGAATCAATTATGAAACATTTAGAGGAGAGGAAAGTGATCAGGAACAGTCAGCATGGATTCACGAAGGGGAAGTCGTGCCTGACTAACCTAATTGCCTTCTATGATGAGATAACTGGCTCTGTGGATGAGGGGAAAGCAGTGGATGTGTTATTCCTTGACTTTAGCAAAGCTTTTGATACAGTCTCCCACAGTATTCTTGCCGCCAAGTTAAAGAAGTATGGGCTGGATGAATGGACTGTGAGGTGGATAGAAAGCTGGCTAGATCGTCGGGCTCAACGGGTAGTGATCAATGGCTCCATGTCTAGTTGGCAGCCGGTTTCAAGCGGAGTGCCCCAAGGGTCGGTCCTGGGGCCGGTTTTGTTTAATATCTTTATTAATGATCTGGAGGATGGTGTGGACTGCACTCTCAGCAAGTTTGCAGATGACACTAAACTAGGAGGCGTGGTAGATACACTAGAGGGTAGGGATCGGATACAGAGGGACCTAGACAAATTAGAAGATTGGGCCGAAAAAAACCTGATGAGGTTCAACAAGGACAAGTGCAGAGTCCTCCACTTAGGACGGAAGAATCCCATGCACTGCTACAGACTAGGGACCGAATGGCTAGATAGCAGTTCTGCAGAAAAGGACCTAGGGGTCACAGTGGACGAGAAGCTGGATATGAGTCAACAGTGTGCTCTTGTTGCCAAGAAGGCTAACGGCATTTTGGGCTGTATAAGTAGGGGCATTGCCAGCAGATCGAGGGACGTGATCGTTCCCCTTTATTCGACATTGGTGAGGCCTCATCTGGAATACTGTGTCCAGTTTTGGGCCCCACACTACAAGAAGGATGTGGAAAAATTTGAAAGAGTCCAGCGGAGGGCAACAAAAATGATTAGGGGTCTGGAGCACATGACTTATGAGGAGAGGCTGAGGGAACTGGGATTGTTTAGTCTCCAGAAGAGAAGAATGAGGGGGGATTTGATAGCAGCCTTCAACTACCTGAAGGGGGGTTCCAAAGAGGATGGAGCTCGGCTGTTCTCAGTGGTGGCAGACGACAGAACAAGGAGCAATGGTCTCAAGTTGCAGTGGGGGAGGTCCAGGTTGGATATCAGGAAAAACTATTTCACTAGGAGGGTGGTGAAACACTGGAATGCGTTACCTAGGGAGGTGGTGGAGTCTCCTTCCTTGGAGGTTTTTAAGGCCCGGCTTGACAAAGCCCTGGCTGGGATGATTTAGCTGGGAATTGGTCCTGCTTTGAGCAGGGGGTTGGACTAGATGACCTCTTGAAGTCCCTTCCAACTCTGATATTCTATGATTCTATGACATCCTTGTCCTTGGGGGTTGGCGCGGGTTGGCCGTGTCTTTCATGGTGGTTGACAGATTCCACCACCAGTGAGTTCGGGTTAGGGTGAGTGTAGAGATACTCATGCCCCTTTGTTGGCACGAAGTATTTCCATTCCGCCTTCTTGGAGATGGGCGGTAGAGAGGACGGGGTTTGCCATAGATCAGTCGAGATGTTGGCCACCCCTTGGTGAAGCGGCAGTGCCACACGGCCCGGTGCCGAGGAGGAGAGGACATTGTACAAATTGTCCGATGGCTCCGCCATCTCCTCCGCCTGCAGCTGGAGGTTGGCAGCTACACACCGGAGCGTCGACGCTTTCCGTCCCGGCGCCTGCGGCCCCTTTGGGCCGAGGAAGACTCAGGCGACTCGCTCCCAGGAGACCCCAACAACGGAGTGGAGGTCTGTCGCGGGCTACGGGAAGGCTTGGCGGATCGAGCAGAGACATTGACCGCCGACCTGGCCAGTGAGGGCTGGTGAGCGCCCAGCGGTGGCTTCCCTTGGGACCGGGGCCCCAGCTCGGGCGGCCCGCTCGGTACCGGCACGACAAGGATGTAGCGTGCTGCCTGGGCTGCCTCCGGCGTCGACGGAACCTTTATCGTCGGGGAGGCACGCGCGGACGGGGCCGGACTACTCCGCTCCGCACAAGTCGGAGGTCTGGGTCCCGGGGGGGTATCATGGGCTGGCCAACTCGGGTCCGGCCTCATCCCTGTCCTTGTCTTGGCACCGCTGGGACTTGCCTTGCTTCTTGGCAGGGGAGCAGTGCCGACTGGTGGATGGGGCTTCGCTCCACACCGAGGACGCAGTGCCTAGCTCCGGGTTGCGTCGGCGTGCCAGTGCCGGGGCCAATGCCGACTCCATGAGCAGGGCCCGGAGTCAGATCTCACGTTCGCGTTTAGTCCTGGGTTTAAAGGACTTACAAATTTTACACCGCTCACTTACGTGAGCCTCGTCCAGACAGCGAAGACACTCGGAGTGTGGATTGCTTCTGGGCATTGAATTGCGATAGGAGTCGCACGACTTGAAGCCTGGGGCTCGGGACATGCCCCGGGCCAGGCTACTAACTGCAGAACTAGTAACGATTGAAGTACTACCAAGGATAGAAGCTACAGCAAGGCTACAGCACAAGTTCCGACTACCTTCACTGGCGGCAAGAAGGAACTGAGGGTGGGGGGAGCATGCAGCCCCCTTTATGGCGCGATATACAGACGCCACTCCAGGGGTCGCAGCGGGGCTCCCCCACTACGGGTACTGCTAAGGGAAAAACTTCCGGCACCGGTGCACGTAGCAAGCACGCACACCTACTGTGGAATACACCTGAGCAATCACTCGAAGAACTATATGCTTGGTGGAGAAAGCCAACCCTGTGGATTGAATGAAGAGTTTATGGACGCCAAGGTCATTTTAGGGAATGTGATTTTGCTGCAATGCCATTGCTGCACTCAGCCCAATATGGGACAGAGGCCTTTCTCCTGTCCTGGGCAATCAAGGAACTGATAAGCTGAGGGACACCATGAAAGTCCCAGCTTCGCGGAGACAGCTTCTCACAAGAAGATTTCCAAAGAGAGAGTAAGGCTAGCATACAAAGGCAGCATGCAGCAGAAGTGAATGATAAAGGATTTTTCCTGTGATTTCCAGGAGTCCCAAGGAGAGGCCATTCCAGCCCTTCTACATGGATGCGTAGCTGCCCAAGCTGGAGCTGCAGATGCAACAAGTGACTATTTCTGCCTAGACTGTTCTGCTCCAGGAGACAGGAAGGAACTGCTCCGGAGCCTGCAGGGCACTCAGCAAAAGCGGACATTGAGCCAAAGGCCATGCTTGAGGTGACTGTGCAATACTGGGACAGAACAGATTTTCTCCTCGAAACCAAAGAGAAGAGGCCCAGGGACTGGGGGGCTAGAGGGGGGACAGAACTGGTCTCTGACCCTCTCCAAGTCTCATCTGTGTTGTTAAACTAGACCCAGACTCTTCAGAGCTTAAATTCAAGGGGGGAAACCGGAATTCAACCTTTGATGCTGACCTGCCTAGTCACTGCAGAGACACGAGGTGGGTGAGGGGAAGCTTTCGAGCTCCACAAAGCTCTTCCTCAGATGGCTGCAGTCAGTCCAGTATTGCTCCACGTAGCACTCACACTGGCCGAGTCAGCACAGCACTGCTGGCTGCCAACCAAGTATTGACCTCAATCTAAACATTTAGACTACAAACAAAGTACATTTGTTAGGCAAGTGACATGATGCCGCCTTCTGCTGAATGAACCCTCTTCATTTGATCATTCTCAGCTTCCCACCCCAGGTGCCTCATTTGTCCACCTATCCTGTGGATCGTAGCATCCTCGGTCACATCTGTAGTAGCACCCAGCACAATGGGGCCTGATCCTTACTTGCAGTTCCTAAGCACTCCCGCAATTAAAATGACATGAAAAATGCCGCTAAGGGAAGCCACAATGTCCACGTACCCCTGCACTGAATGCTCACCACGCTAAGAGCCCCAGGCTCCACCACTTGCTACAGGGACGTGGCTCGCAACACTGGGCGCACATGTCCCAGGAGCGGGGATCTGCACAGGCAGTTCTCAGCAGAGAAGCGTGCACTTACTCACCATGGACCTTTGAACGTGCACAGTCCCCTCAACCTCACTCCTCTCCCCCCCAACATCAGCAGCACAGACTTTCTGTGGGAAATCAGCAGCTTGCATTCGGATCAAGGGTTCAGCAGCAGTTAACTGGGTAGACTAGGAAGAAACCCTCATCCCTCTGGCAGGCCCCTGCAATTCCCTTCATGGGGTTGACAGAGTCCTCTTAGCCCTGATCTCACCCTGTGGGCTCATCCAAGCACCTGGAACAAGCCTAGCTCCATCTCAGACACAAAGGAAGCACAGCTCCATCCCGCTCTCAAGAGATGGGAGAGTCAAATGATGGGTTATCAGAGGCAGAAAGGGAGTCCAGAAAGGCAAAGCCAGAGCTGTGTGGGAAGGGGATGAATCGTGCAGCTTTGACTGCTACCAGGCAGCTAAGTGCATGGGGAAAAACTGCTCCAAGCTAGGGAATTATTGGTCTCCTCAGACAAGCGGCTTGTGCTAGTTAGCACTACTGCTGGGAATCAGAAAACTTTCAGATCCAGGATTTCAGCCCCTGCCTCTCTAGCCTTAGGCAACATTTTCACTAGGAAGAGGTGCCTTCTTAACTCCAGTTAGCTAACTCAAAGTAAAATTCTCGTTAAGACACAGCCTTAGGGTTTGGGTTTAGCCCATCTCTATTTCAGACACCTCTGCTGTGTGGAAACCCCTAAATAAAACCCTTAAGAGAATTCACCTACACGAGATTAACTCAGCCTGGAGTAAAGAACAAATGTCAAAGGTGTCCACACTAGTGCTTTAAAATTGTGGTAACTACCTAGAGTTAACGGGCAATCAAATTAACACAAGGAAAAAACAGTCTAGTTTAGATGAACACTTGAGCATCGGATACATGATCTCCTTACTCTTTCCCACCACTTCTCGAGCACTGATGCAACTCCTAGCACGGAGGAGGTGTCAGCATTGCAGGCATTTCTATCATATCAGACCTACTCCTTAAGCATAAGAGTGGAAATGCTGGATCAGACCAATAGTCCATCTATCACACTATCCCGTCTTCCAACAGCAATGCCAGGTGCTTCAAAGGGAATGAACAAAACAGTGCAATCATCAAGAGATCCATCCCCTGTCATCCAGTCCTAGCATTTGGCAGTCAGAGGCTTAGGGACATCCAGTGCATAAAATTGCATCTCTGACCATCTTGGCTAAAAGCCTCCGTGAACTTATCTAGTTCTTTTTTGAACCCTGTTATAGTTTTGGCCTTCACAACATCCTCTGGCAAGGAGTTCCACAGGTTAACTTTGCATCGTGTGAAGTAGTACTTCCTTTTGCTTGTTTTAAACCTGCTTCCCATTAATTTAATTGGGTAACCACTGGTTCTTGTGTTATGAAAAGGGGTAAACAACACTTCCTTACTCACTTTCTCCACAACATTCATGCTATTATAGAACTCTCTCATAGCCGCCCCGCCCCAAAGTTATTTCTTTTCCAAGATGAATATTCCCAGTCTTTTTAATTTCTCCTCATATGGAAGCTGTTTCATACCCCTAATCATTTTTGTTGCCTTTCTCTGCACATTTCCTATTTCTAATATATCTCTCTTTAAGATGGGATGACAGTATTCAAGGTGTGGACATACCATGGATTTATATAGTGGCATTATGATATTTATTGTCTTATTATCAATCCCTTTCCTAATGGTTCCTAACATTGTTAGATTTTTGACTGCTGCTGCACATTGAGTGGATGTTTTCAGAGAATTATCCACAACGACTCCAAGATCTTTCTTGAGTAGTAACAGCAATTTAAATCCCATCCCCCACCCACTCCCTTCTCCCAAGCCCCCACCTCAGGTCCCACCTTTTCCCACCCCCACTCCACTCCACCCTAGGCCCCGTCCCACCCACTCCCTTCCCCCCAATCCCACACCCAGACCCTCCCCCGCCTCTTCCTGCCCAGTTCTCCCCCTCCCCCGAGCGTGCCCCATCCCCGCTCCTCCCCCCAGCATGCCATGAAACAGCTGATCGCAGCAGGCAGACAGCGCTGGGAGGGAAGGGGAGGAGTTGATCGGCAGGGCAGTGGGCAGATGGGAGGCGTTGGCTGCCGGTGGGTGCTGAGCACCCACCATTTTTTTTTCTGTGGGTGCTCCAGCTCTGGAGTCAGCACCTATGGATTCAAGAGCCCTCTACCATATTCCCCTCATGCAAGTCCTTGTAGACCAGAGGTGGGCAAACTACGGCCTGCAGAATGGTCCTGCCCGGCTCCTGAGCTCCCGGCCGGGGAGGCTAGCCAGCCACTGACGGAGAGACCCCCTTGGGACTGTCACCTGATGTGCGGAAATTACCTCTGAGACCATTTTCCCTGCCAGCTTGGGACTTCCAGAACCCTGCCTTGTTGAGCCAGACACACTAGCCTGCTGCAACACAGAGCCAGGTCTGATTCACACCCCCAAAGCTTCAGGCTTTAAGTGAAAACAGGTCTGCAGGTTACGAGACTCCAGAACCCAGACACCCAGCTCCCAGTGGGATCCAAACCCCAAATAAATCCATTTTACTCTGTATAAAGCTTATACGGGGTAAACTCATAAATTGTCCGCCCTCTATAACACTGATCGAGAGATATGCACAGCTGTTTGCTCCCCCAGGTATTAATCACTTACTTTGGGTTCATTAATAAATGAAAGTGATTTTATTAAGTATAAAAAGAAGGATTTAAGTGGTTTCAAATAATAACCAGGGCTTTGGAGCTGTGCTCCGGCTCCGCTCCAGCTCCAGGCAAAAACCTGCAGCTCCACTGCTCCGCGCTCCAGCTCCGGGCTCTGCTCAAAAGTTACCAAGCAAAATAAAGCAAAAACACACAAGTCTAAGCCTAATACATTAAGAAACTGATTACAGGTAATAACCCTCATCGATGTTCCAATAAGCTTCTTTCACAGATTAGATGCCTTCCTAGTCTGGGCTCAATCCTTTCCCTGGTACAGCCCATGTTAGTTCCAGCAGACATCTTGGGTGTTAAGCAGGGGCTCTCTCATGACTGGCACCTCTTTGTCCTGCTCCACCTGCTTTTATAGCTTTGGCACAAGGCGGGAATCTTCTGTCTCTCTGAGTCCCCACCCGCCTTCTAAATGGAAAAGTACCAGATTTAAGATGGATTTCAGCATCATGTGACATGGTCACATGTCCCTGTGAGACATCATTTTTCATTACCCACAGGCTGGCCCACAGGTACACAGGAAGGTTTGCAGGTAAATAAACCCATTCACAACCAATTGTCCTAGTCAATGGAAGCCATCAAGATTCTAAGCCACCATTAATGGCCCACACTTTGCATAATTACAATAGGACCTCAGAGTTATACCTCATATTTCTAGTTTCAGATACAAGAATGATACATGCATACGAATAGGATGAACACACTCAGTAGATTATAGGCTAATGACAACATAAGGGGTTTTTAGCATAAAGCATATTCCAGTTATGTCATATTCATAAGCATATTTCCATAAAGCATATGGAGTGCAACGTCACACTACAAGGCCCAAGGCACGGCATGGCAGCAGAGAGCCATTTCAGACAGACAGCCAAGGCTGGGTGATGGACAGCAGGGAAGAAAGGGTAGGGTTTCTGCCTGGCCAGGGACAGTGTACTGGAGCCTGGGGAAAGCTTAAGAATGACATTCAACTGCAGGCGCATCAATAGAGGGAGGCCTGCTCAGAGAAGCGTCCACAGAGCCAAGACAGACACTCAGCCACGAAACAAGACACTCGCAGCAGCATCAGGGCTCATCAATCAGCTGGCCAAGTGCCTTGCTTTCCAGATCACGCCGCAGCGGTCGGAGAGCTGATGAGCTTGTTCCTGGGCATGACATGTAGGTACCCTGGAGGAAGAGCAGATTTGATAAAGAAGGGAAATACGCAAGGCCCCAGTTCCCCATTTCACAGTCGTCTGGGCTCCAGGGAAGAGCAAGCGTAACAGTCTTTTCTTGGTGAGCTGTTGCCAGCCCCTCCCCTGTCCATTGCAGCCAGTCAAGGGGCCCACAAAGTATTACACTGACAAAGAAAGGACCATCTTTTTGTTGAAATCTGATCTTGGAGTCACTGTGGATAGTTCTCTGAAAACATCCACTCCATGTGCAGCAGTAGTCAAAAAAGTGAACAGAATGTTGGGAATCATTAAGAAAGGGATAGATAAGACAGAAAATATCATATTGTCGCTATATAAATCCACGGTAGCCCACATCTTGAATATTGCATGCAAATGTGGTCACCCCATCTCAAAAAAGATATATTGGAGTTGGAAAAGATTCAGAAAAGGGCAACAAAAATGATTAGGGATATGGAACGGCTGCCATATGAGGAGAAATTAATAAGACTGGGACTTTTCAGCTTGGAAAAGAGACGACTAAGGGGGGATATGATAGAGGTCTATAAAATCATGACTGGTATGGAGAAAGTAAATAAGGAAGTGTTATTTACTCCTCATAACACAAGAACTATGGATCACCAAATGAAATTAATATGCAGCAGGTTTAAAACAAACAAAAGGAAGTATTTTTTCCACACAACACACAGTCAACCTGTGGAACTCCTTGCCAGAGGATGTTGTGAAGGCCAAAACTATAACAGCGTTCAAAAAAGAACTAGATAAATTCATGGAGGATAGGTCCATCAATGGCTATTAGCCAGGATGGGCAGGGATGGTGTCCCTAACCTCTATTTGCCAGAAGCTGGGAATGGGCGACAGGGGATGGATCACTTGATGATAACCTGTTCTGTTCATCCCCTCTGTCGGAAGACAGGATACTGGGCTAGATGGACCTTGGTCTGACCCAGTGTGGCCGTTCTTATGTGTTTGAACAGCCCTAGCACATTGGGATCATTGTCTATGAGCAGGGCTCCAAAGTGCTACGGTAACGCAAATGAAAAACAACGAACCCACAAACACCACGAATGCAGCCCCACATCTGGCCTGTACCATCTCATCTCTTCGCAGAGCCTTCAGCGAGTTGTGACTGACATTGTAACTTGCCACCGCAGGGAAGAAATTCAAGCACAGCCACCAGCTCACACACAAAGGGAGGCCCTCCAGGACGGACTCGCTTGTGCAGCCACTGTCAGCCACACTCAGTGTGAGTGGGGGCGAGCAATATCTTCTTAGAGTAACTTGTTAATAAATCTATGCGAGAGAAAAGCGTTCTCACAACAAATTTTTGGTGGCCTTAGAGTACAGCCAGCAACTCTTGCTGGTGGCCTCTGACAAACCTGTCTCTCTGTCCCTGCCTCCTGCGGCGAGAGCCCACCCCGGGGGAGGTGGGTCGGGAACTTACTGGCTGCCGGGGGAGTCCCAGGCTCCATGTGCCCTGGCCAGGCAGGAGCAGGGGAGGTGCCCCAGTGACTGAACACTGCAGCTGCCTCCACTGACAAGAGCCACCTCTGGCACCGCACACACCGGCCCCATGTGTCTCCAGAGGCACTGCCCGGAGCCCCAGGAGCCTGCCTGGTGCAGAGCACCAATCCCCGCTGGTGGCACCAGCGCAAACACCAAGGCTGTCCATCTCGCTGCCCTTGGAAATAGCTCATCGGGAGGAACAGCTGGATGCTGCAGGGAGGTGCCG
Organism: Chrysemys picta bellii; assembly: GCF_011386835.1. Lineage (NCBI taxonomy): Eukaryota > Metazoa > Chordata > Testudines > Emydidae > Chrysemys > Chrysemys picta. The sequence goes on along the minus strand of NC_088795.1, from coordinate 142,095,240 downwards.
CTGCTTTGGCCCCACAATCTCCGCCCATGCCTTGAGACTGTTGCAGCCACACAAAAATCCACTGGTGGCCGCATTTGAGAAATGCTGATGATTGTTTTATGTTTCTTTTTGTCACCTTATGTTTCCAAAACATGAGACTTGCTTTTATCTGAATCGCATCTCAGGGTCTGTGAAACAAACATCGGTTTGGCTTTACTGTAGAGCCTTGTGGGAAGGAGAGTGGTCAGTGGGAGGTCCCGGGGGGGAGGGGAGTGTGCGCTGTTTCCACAGAGACAGCAGATCCGTGTATGCTTCAGGTGTCTTAAAGACAAGGGCCTGGGCACTTGACTGTAACAAAGGGTGTGTAAATTGCTCACCTGCACTGGGAAAAAGCAGAAATGGGAAGCCCAGAGCAGCAGCTGGAGGGGTGGGGGCTTTCCCTGGTGGGCACATATGAGGCTCTCATGCTGTAAGCAGGTTGTACGGATTCACGCAGGACAGCTTGGGTGAAGTGTCCGAGGCACCCTCCCCATTACAGCCTGACCCCTGCCAAGACCTCAGCCCATGCACAGAACAGGCTGCCCCAGAACAAGTCCCCTCACACTGCTAATGGGCCTTGCCCCATTCACAATCGTCCCTCTTTTCTTGGGCTCTCAGCTCACATCCCTCCAGCAGGGTTAGCACATAATTCTCATTCAATTTGGGGCACCGCTGGCAACGGTCCTGCCAGCATCCAACAGGGCAAGACAGTTCTGTGCAGACAGCAAAGCTAGTGCTCGGAAAAGTCAGATCTGCCTCTTTCTCTTCCCGTTTGATTCTGCTCCGGGGCAGCTCTACCAGCTCCACTCACTGGTCAGAACCCCACCCATGAGCTCAGATGGTCTGACTGATGCCCTGGGATCTCTTGAGTTGGGTCGTGCTAGTCTGTACCTGGCAAGGGAGAAGTGGGGAGAAGCCCAGAAACACCAACCCAGCTGAGACTTCCTTTTCCTGTTCAACCACTGGCGAAGATTTGTTGCACAAGTGTTGCAGCATATGTGTGGGGCCCACCTCTTGTCCTGAGCTCCAATTTCACAGCCAAAATAAAGGTGATAGGCTTTCTTAACCATAGTGGTTATACTGCGCTTTTGTGATGCAAAGGTATCTAAAAGGGTGTCATAAGGAGGAGGGAGAGAACTTGTTCACCTTAGCCTCTAAGGATAGAACCAGAAACAATGGGTTTAAACTGCAGCAAGGGAGGTCTAGGTTGGACATTAGGAAAAAGTTCCTAACTGTCAGGGTGGTTAAACACTGGAACAAATTGCCTAGGGAGGTTGTGGAATCTCCGTCTCTGGAGATATTTAAGAGTAGGTTAGATAAATGTCTATCAGGGATGGTCTAGACAGTATTTGGTCCTGCCATGCGGGCAGGGGACTGGACTCGATGACCTCTCGAGGTCCCTTCCAGTCCTATAATCTATGAATCTATGAATCTATGTGTTAGTATTGTTAAAATAGGCGTTAGGATTCTAAGAATGTGTTTAGACTTTATGGGATGCTGGTGAGCTGCTGCCGGCATTAATCTTACTCTCAGCATCTGTATCCCATGCTGTATGGTAATAGCTGAGCAGTTGTACTTTGTGCCTCTGTGACTGTGTAACTCACCAGACACATGAACTGGTATGAAGGGCTCATCTCCAGCAGAAGATGTAACATCCTGCCCAACAGGAAAGGTCCATTGACCAGACAGACTATTGTGGGATGCCAAAGAGGACAAAAGACATTTGTTGTTTTGTCCCCCCTCTGCTCCTTGAAGATGAGTCATGCAAGCAGATTCCTCCCCTCAACCGAGTTTGCAGCTCAGAATAGAAGCAGGGGGATAAAAACCCCTGACAAGAAGGAACTATAGTTCTGTGCTGCTTGGACTCTGAGGGGCCAGATTTCCTAGAAATAAACAAGGGGTCCCCAGCTGTTCAGCCCGGGTTAGCCCTAAAGGACACATAGATCTTGCTTAATATAGAAGCCTATATTACCTTTTGAAACCTACGACTGTAACTCATTTGTGTGTGCACGCACGTTCACCTGCTTTAACATTGTAAATAACTCATTTCCTTTTTAATAAATCTTCATGTAGCCAATCCTGTAACAAACTACAAGTGTTGTCTTTGGTGTGGGACAATCGATCTCTGGTAAGTGACTGGTCCTTTGGGACCAGGAGCAACCTGAATATTGCTGTAATTCATGGTGCAAGGGACCGCCTATCACAGACACACTCACTTTGGCGGAAAGACAGGTTGGAGCACCCAGGGGTGACTCTGTGGATAGGCTGTTAAGTGCCTGGGGAGTTTGTAGCTCACGAAAGCTTATGCTCAAATAAATTTGTTAGTCTCTAAGGTGCCACAAGTACTCCTGTTCTTTTTGTGGATACAGACTAACACGGCTGCTACTCTGAGGCTGGTACTGATGCTCTTGGGTCACTGCAGCCAGCGGGACAGGGCACGAGCAGGAAGCGCCAGAATGGCTCAGACCCAGGGAATGTGTGGCATCGGCACCTCGAAGAGCCAAAATGTCACTTGTGGCACCTTAGAGACTAACAAATTTATTAGAGCATAAGCTTTCATGGACTACAGCCCACTTCTTCGGATACAAGTGGGCTGTAGTCCACGAAAGCTTATGCTCTAATAAATTTGTTAGTCTCTAAGGTGCCACAAGTACTCCTGTTCTTTTTGCAGATACAGACTAACACGGCTGCTACTCTGAAAAATGTCACTGTAAGCTGAGCACCCGTGACTGGCAGAACTGAGAGGCCAAGTGTCCTTCCTGGGTCAGGGCAAAGTATTTCTGCTCCTTCCACACTAGCAGTCAAACCAAGGCTATGCCAGGCCAGGACCTGCAGAAAGTAACAAGTGAATTCCTTTGTGCAAACAGGACGGCACTCCTTTTCAGAGCAAGTCCCCCATGCCTTCCTGAGGCAGGCCAGGTACAAGGCGGACTTTTCTACCGCACTCCCCTGTCCTTGCTGTATGCTAGGGTTACCATATTTTGAGCCTCCAAAAGGAGGACACTCCATGGGGCCCCGGCCCCGCCCCCAGCCCCGCCCACGCCCCAACTCCGCCCCTTCCCCAAAGTCCCCACCCCAACTCCGCCCCCTCCCCTGCTTCCCGCGAACATTTGATTCGCGGGAAGCCTGAAGCAGGTAAGGGAGGTGTGGGGGGAGCAGGCGCGGCCCAGTCTGGCCCCCCCGGCCTCTCCAGCTTGGGTCGGCTCGGGCCCTGGGGTGCCGGGCCCGAGCACCCCTGGCCCGCCCAGCACTGCCGGTCCCCGGCCCCCCGGCCGAGCACCCCCGGCCCGCTCGGCACCCCCTGGCCCCCGGCCGAGCACCCCCGGCGCGCCCGGTCCCACCGGCCCCAGGCACCGCCGGCGCTCGGCCCCGCCGGCCCCCGGCAACCCCGGCACCGCCAGCTCCCGGCACCACCGGCACTCGGCGCCCCCAGCACTCGGCACCGCCGGCCCCGCCCCGCCGGTCCCGATTTTCCCGGACATGTCCGGCTTTTGGGGATTTCCCCCCCGGACGGGGATTTGGAGCCCAAAAAGCCGGACATGTCCGGGAAAATCCGGACGTATGGTAACCCTATGTATGCTCCTGCTGTGACCCAGTCTCCAGGATCCGGGCTGGAGCCTGCACGGTTACTTTGCACTCTGTGTCTGGCTGAGAAGCCGCCCTGAGGGAGAGGGGGAGTAAAGCACATTATTCTCACTCCACTCTGGGCTTCAGCACCCCAGGACGGAGTCACTGCCCACTGCAGACTCGAAAGCTACTGTAACTTGAAAAAACCCTCAGACTCTCCTCCCTGATGCAGGATTTCCATCGGAGTGGATGCCATGTGCTGGGGGAGGGGAGGAATTAGATGCCCTCCGATTATTCCGCTGAAACCAAGAGACCAGCTTCTCGTCCTCAGCAGCACCATGAGCTTGGGATGTCAGGCGAAGGGCCATTTCCCTCCTGTGCTGTGCCACATCTGCAACCATGAAAACCGAAAGGAGACAGTTTTCTCAGCATGCGTCCTGTGTGCACCTGACAGCTCCACACAGCCCCAGAGCGCCTCTGCTTCCCCTGGGTAAATCTTGTCATCTGGCTTCTGCTGCGTAAATCTTGCCAATTACAAAGTTCCCATTGTTCACCTTCATTTTCCCTTTGCTGGTGTAGCTCTATCCCCTGGATCTTCTGATCTTCCCCTTCCCACCATGGGGCAGCGTTTGTGACTCCCAGCTGTTCATGTTCGCTTACAGGCAAACACAAAGCCTCTCCCTCAGGCGCAGCTTTGACTGAAGGTTTAAACACAACCTGCCTGCAACCTCCCCTCCCCCATGTAACTACAGCTATTCCAGTCGCTGCCAAGGTACAAGCCACAGCCACTCCCCCGCTCCCTCCCCCCACACCCAACAGGGCAGCACACCCTAAGGTCAGTCAGTCCGGGCTATTGCAGACTCGGGGCAGCGGAGGAGTTGGAATCGAACTTCAGAGCCAAGGGATCCTACAGAGAACAACTTGTCAGCACCCCCTTTCTCCCACTCCAGCCCCAGCCTCTGTCCACTAACCACAAGAGCAGCAGCATCACACGGGAGAACCAGGTTCACACGTGCCACCAGGGCAGCTGCCAGCGCATGGGTGCAAGGTGTTTGCGCCCGCAGCGTTGCTCAGCATGCAGGTCACCAACTTCAGCTTCCAAACAGATTTTAGGGGAGAAGAGACCTCCGCTCTCTGTGCGGACAAGGGGAAGTGCTGTTCCAGCCACCAGCAGGGCAGCTGGGGATCCAGCAAGAGCGAGAGGAGAATGGTGGACACCTGTCTGCTCTGGACAGAGCCTCACCCAGCTCCTGTCACTCATGCCTCAGGCTCAGACACCACCCCAGGTCCCCCCACTGCAGTGGACAGGAGGAGACGAGACAGCAGCAGCCTATGCTTTTTCATTTACACTTGCATTGAACTGGACTGGGGACAAGATGGAGGAAGCCCCATGAGTGCCCTCAGTGGAGCCTAGCAATCACTTCAAGCTGCCTCTAGTGCCCCTCCTGGACAGAAAGGAACAGAGCCAAAGGGCAGCCAAACCCTCATGCAAGTCACCCACTGCCCCACAATCCAGGGATCAACAGGAGCTGATGGAGCTGACATTCTCAGGACAGGCACCCGGCCTGCATCCATCACAGTCTGACCTGATGCTCCATGTCCAGTCCTTTGACAACCTCTCCCCCTCCTTGATAGCAAGGCAGACAAGGAACACCAGCTAACACAGGGAACACCGTCAGTGAGGGAGGAGAGCAGACGGCCAGATGGGAGGTTGTACAGGGGAGTTTGTGGCACAGGAAGAGAGAGGCTCTTCCCCACTCCATTAATTGCTTAGCCAAGATCTTTAAATCTTTCCTTCGAGCCTCCGGTCATTTCTGTGGCTCTTCTTGGAGCTCCCTACAGTCTGAGGACCCCAAAGCAGAGTACAGGATACAAGGGGGAGAAGGGGGAGACCCCCACCCCCAACCTCCAGGCTGGGAGCCCTCTGGGATGGAGGGACCTAGAGCAGAGTGCAGGGTGTCAGGCAGACCTGGACACAGGGACTGTTCTCAGTTCCCGTGCCCTGCTACCCCAGGCCTGTGCACCGGGAATCCAGACACAGCTACAGCAATGGGATTACGCAAGCAATGCCAGGGAAAGGGATACATATTCAAGGTGTTCCTTGCTTCCCAGTTGTCCATCTCCCCTGCCTTTGCTGAACAGGTTTTTAAGATCAGTTCAGTACATCAGCCACCCTTTCATTCCATTTGTTCCATCACCGGCTCCAGGGAGGATCTTTGCTCTGACATTTCCACGTGGCCAATAGAACATGTCCAATGGGACACTGCTTTTCCACTGTCCCTCACAAGCCACAATGGGTGGAGATCTCACCATAGCAGAGGGTCTGAGGCCCAACATGGCGTCAGGTCAGCAGGTTTGAGCTCCATGCACAGACACCCTCTGCCTAGCTGGAGTGGGGGAGTCACTCTCGGTGTTCAGACAGCAGCAGGAGATATCCCATGCAACCATGGGGAGAGAGCCTGCTCTACCTCAGCGATGGGCCCAGCAACTCTGCCCACACCCAGACTCACTCACTTTCCTTTCACCCTGTTTGCGGAGGAAGGCCCCACCCCTGTGTACAAAATCAACAGTCCTGGGCACTGAGTACTAACCCCTGGAACAGCTTCCCGACCCCAATGTTGGTGTGAGGGAGGGGGAACAGAGGAGAGCCAGCCCCATCGCAGACCCCATGCCTTAAGTGAACCATTTGTGGGCCAACCTGGGGCTGGGCCTCACCCAAGGAGATGGCTGAGAGGCACTGGCATTGCTTAGCAAACCAAGTGAACACTTTTCACAAAGCGATCACTCTGTATCTGACCTCTCAGTCCTCATCCTCAAAGGAAGCCTGCACAACACTTTCAAAAGATGAGCCTGGGCACTTACATTCATTACTTTGCTAGACACTAAAAATCACGGACTGAACATTGACTCTGATTTCTGGCTTATTGCAACAACCTCCCTCAGCTGCCTTCCTCCCCGTGACTGAAGGGGTGTGAACAGGCCACTACATGTGAATGGTCCCTTGAAATGGGCTAACTACTTATGCTAAATGATCTGCTCCACCTTGTATTTAGCTGTTGCACTCTGAGTCCGTTTCCCAGACCTGAGGAAGAGCTCTGTATGGCTCGAAAGCTTGTCTCTCTCACCAGCAGAGGTCAGTCCAGTAAAAGATATTCCCTCCCCTCAGCCCCACCTTGTCTCTCTGAGTTAATGGCTCTTGGAGTGACAAAGGGAGAGGGGACAGGAGATTGCACAGGACGGAGAGGGTTCCTTCCTTAGCAGGTTTACCAGCCAGCCCTAAGAGCTCCAGTAAAGCTGCCATGATCCCATCTCCCACAGGGCCAGGCCCACAGCAAAGCCCCCAGGCCAGGCCACGCAGCACGGTACGCCAGTGGATTTGTTCTGTTGGCATATTGATCCCTGCAGTATCTGAGCCAAGCTGCAACAGCACAGCTACCGGTTTCGATTGCATGATGCCCTGAAGTCCCAGGTGTGTGTCGGTGACTCAGAGGTTACCGTGTCGCAGGGCACAGGGTGGCTGCCTCCTATAAGCCAGGGGTCCAAATGGGAGTAGAAATGGCAAGTGATCAGAACAAGACATCGTTCACACTAGATCTCACAGCTGTTCAAAACAGGATAGTGCCACCCTGCCAGGCCCAACTGCCCCTCAACGGTGGTAGCTACCCAGCGCCACCAGCTCAGTGGGCTGGGCAGATCTGTGACCCTCCTGATCCTCTCTAACGAAGGATGAAATAGTTAATGCCAAGGTTTAAAGTCATCCTCTCTGGGCACCTGCATTACAGCTCCTGGAGCCGGCACACCACAGCTCCTGGTAGTCTCACCTCTGTGTTGGTGATACTCACTTAACACTGCAATAAAACCTCAAATGTGAACAGTTAGAGCCTTCAGGACGGGGGAGTCTGCACAACTTTGGTACTGCTACAACTAGAGCTGTGCAGAAACAGACACTTGAAGCTGTGTAGAATTTTCAAACTTCATTGCACCTTGACCCCCTTCTAACAACAAAAATTACTACACGACCCCCCGGGGGGGGGAGGGCGGGGGGGGACAGGGGGCAAAGCCTGAGCCACCCGAGTCCTACCACCCCAGGCAGGGGCCAAAGCCAAACCCAAGTCCCACCGCCCCAGGCGAGGAAGCCCCATGCTGAAGCCCAAGGACTTCAGCCCCAGGCAGGGAGCCTGTAACCTGAGCCCTGCCACCCTCGAGCTTCGGCAAGTCTAAGCCAGTCCTGGCAACCCCAAGGTCGCAACCCATTTTATGGTCCTGACCCACAGTTTGAGAACCACTGGGTAGCCCCTTGAACAGATGCAGTTATGAGAGTTTAAAAGATGTTTACACCAGCGGAGGCTCATCTGATGAGCTTTCCACCAGCATAACGGTGTTCACACCTGGCTACATAGTGTGAGGTACCGATTTCCTCCCAGCAATAGCTAAGGCTTTCACAGGTCACAGATTTCATCATTTTCCAGGACCTCCGTAATTTCTGCAGCTGTAGTGGCTGACGCGAGATAGTTGGTCCTGGGTGCTGCAGTGATGTGGGAGGAGCAGCAGCAGCGGTGCACCCCCCGCAAAGCAGCAGGGCCCCGGATCGCCCACCTCCAACAGGAGCAGCTGCGGCGGGGCCCCAGATCGCGCCCCCCCCACCCAGAGCAGGAGCAGCGGGGCCCAGGATCACACACACACACACACACACACCCCCACTCCGGAGCAGCAGCAGGGCCCTGAATTGTGCGCGCCCCCCCCCCCCCATTCCCCCCAGAGCAGCAGCAACTGGGCCCTGGGTCCTCCCTTCCCACTCCCAGAGCAGCAGTGACCGCTGGGGCACCCCCTCCCCCAGCACCTAAGATTTAGTGACTTTTTGTTTATTGTCTGTGACTTTTACTAACACCATCCGTGAGTATATCATAGCCTTAGCAATAGTGAAAGCAGTACTGACAGACCAACCCTTCCTCTTTCAAAAACATGAAAGCTGAGGTTCTATAGAACAACCAAACAGTCTGAGCTGTGCCAGTGCACCACACACCAGCCCAATCCAAGGCCTGTCCCCAGCAGGTTAGAGGCAGCCTGTGTTTTACTTCCCTCTGAATGTCTCCCTCTGGGGCCAGAATCAGCGCTAAACCTCCCCTCGTTCCCACTTCCTCCTAGAAACCTCCATCAGCAGACCTGCTCTCCAGATCTTTAAGGTGGCACCGGACTCCTCGTTGTTTTTGCTATGGTTTGGCAGGTCACAACAGAAGACCACTTCCATTGCTCCGCTTCTCATTTAACAGAGGTGTTCCTGTGCCTGGCTGGGGCTCCCCAGAGAGCCTGTTGCCACTCAGAACGGAAGTCAGACCAGGAAGGTTTATTTTCAGACCCAGTCAACTCCTTCCGCAAACCGTTCACCACAACAGTCCAGGCCCCGGCTCAGCAGGCAGGAGCTGGGCTGACTGCACGCCAGTGGCACTGCAGAGATGAGACATGGCCTGCGCGGCAGGGATTATGGATTAGCAGCCGTTGCTCCAGCTGTTTCACAGCTCCAAGTCTCCCAAGCATAAAACCCTGGAGACCTAATCCAGACCCAGTAAGTGACCTAGATGGATGCAGAGTGCTAGCTTAGTCATGTACGCAGCACTACAGGGATACTCCGGGGACCAGATACACGGGACGAACCCCTCCAACCAAGCCTCATACACAGCAGTAGCAGCCTCTCTCTCCCCTGGCTACACAGCCGCATCCCCCTTGGGTTCCCACAGTTCATGTTTATGGTGTAACTCACCCAGTTTGCAGCTTTGTGGAAACAAACAATTTTAGGAATTTTGAAATTTTAGAGATGCTTTTCAGCTGTGCGCCTGAGTGCGTTCAGTGCAGTGACATCTCAGAGGTGGGAGCTGGCTAATGCTACTGCACTGTGTGAGCTACAGCTGCAGAATCCAGGTACAGAAGCTCATGTTTCTAACTCTTATGGGTTGTGAAGACAGAATCATAGAATCTCAGGGTTGGAAGGGACCTCAGGAGGTCATCTAGTCCAACCCCCTGCTCAAAGCAGCACCAATCCCCAACTAAATCATCCCAGCCAGGGCTTTGTCAAGCCGGGCCTTAAAAACCTCCAAGGAAGGAGAAAATAAGTCCCAAGTGTAACCAATGCAGCCACACCCACCCAAGTGTGCAGCCAATGTGGGATAATAGCTTAAAGGAATGGGCTGCCCCAGGCACAAATTAACTCTGAAACAGACAGTGTATCTATGCTAGGGTTGCCAGGCATTCAGTTTTCGACCAGAATGCCCAGTTGAAAAGGGGCTCTGGCAGCTCCTGTCAGCAATGCCCACTCAATTCACTTAATCTCCACCCCCCCACCACCACCACCCATGAAGGGCAAGGAAAGATACGCCCTCTCCCCTCTATGGGCCCAACCAAAAGGGCTCCCACATGCCCAGCTTCCACCGAGCCATTACCACCGTCAGCCTTCCTGCAGAGCACGCCAGGCTCTGCTCGCAAGAGCCCCTTCTCCCAGAAGGGACGGCTCTTTAATCTAACATAAAAAAGGCAGAAATAAAACCCAATGACTGGAAGCTGAAGCTGGACAAATTTAGACTAGAAATACACCTTTTTACCAGTGAGGGTAATTATCTTTGGAACAAGTTACTTCGGGCTGTGGTGGATTTTCTGTCCCGTAAGGTCTTTAAAATCAAGCTTAGAGGTCTCTTTCTAAACAAGACTTTAGCTTAACCAGAAGTCATGGGCTGGATGCAAGAACCGCTGGTGTGTTTCTCTGGCCTGTGTTATACAGCTCAGACTAAATTATTGTAACGGCCCCTTCTGGCCTTGAAAGCTATGAACCTAGCATGGGGAGGGCAGAGGATGGGGCTGTGTAGAGCCCCACCTGAGCACCAGAGCCCTCCACTGATGCCAAATGAAGTTTTGGTTAGCCAATCAAAGCACGTGTGCTGCTGGAAAGAGTCTGCTTGCATGCCAGACACTGCACATACTGTAATCTCTCCTCGGCAGGTGTATTGCTGGGCAAGTCAGACAGCAGGAGATTAGAGGAGAGGGAACACAATGAAGTGCCACCCACACCCTCCCTTTCTCACACCCTTTTCATGCTGCAGGTAAGGAGAGGTTAGCTAGACTCAGCCAGGTAACAGTCACCACCTCCACCCAGCCAATGAGGTCTGCTCACTTCAGGTTGACTGCAGGGCAAGGACCTTCCTTTGCTATGATCTGTGCAGATTTGAGAACAGGATTCTGGGAGGCAAGACCTGCACACGCCCATCACCAGAGGCTGGGTTCTCAAACCAATGACAGACTCTCCACCATGTTCTGGTGGTGGAGGAGGAGGAGGAGGGTGTGGGTGTGTGTGTGTGTGTGTGAGTGAGAGAGAGAGAGAAACCTGATACCTGGGCTCTGCCAAGCATCCTAGACTCTTCAAAGCAGGGCTGCCAGCCCCAGGAGACAGAGCCAAGCACTCCCAGGAGATTGCTGAACGCAGTAAGTCATGCTGGCTTTAATGCAGCTCCCAACTAACTTGAAGGGGAAGGCCCCTCAAAACAGGGAAAGGTTGATTCCATTTGAAAGTTTAGCCTGGAATGCAGACAGATATGCAGCCCCCAGTCAGATGCTCAGAGTAGTACTCCCCTTACCCTGGAGGAGGGTGACCAGATGCCCAAATATTAGGGGCTTTGTCTTGTATAGGATCCTATTACCCCCAACCACCCCAGTTTTTCACACCTGCTATCTGGTCACCCTACCCTGGAGCAGAGGAATTGTCTACTCTTTCCCTTCCCCATCCTCCCAGCCACTCCCCTCAGTCTTGAGCCCATACCTCCCCCTGCCACTATACAGCTCAATCCCTGCAATACCTCAGATGCTTCAAAATCTTTGTTCAGAATGTCAATCCTTTGTATTGATTAACAGAAAGAGAGACAAGGGCTGGGCCCAATCAGGTTACTCATTATTGACTTTTCTTCCAATGGAGATAGGTTATTTGCATTACCACAGCACCTACACTAGGGTGACCAGATGTCACCCTACTAGACCAGACAGTCCCGATTTTTGGGTCTTTTTCTTATATAGGATCCTATTGCCCCCCACCCCCGTCCCGATTTTTCACATTTGCTGTCTGGTTGTCCTAGCACCTAGAGGCCCTAGTTCTGGGCCAAGGCCCCACTGCGCTAGGCACCGTACAAATGCAGAACAAAGAGAAATGGTCCCCTGCCCCAGAGCGTTTACAATCTCAGGCCAGAGTCGAGAGATGGATACCGAGGAGGAGGAGCACAAGAGAACAGCGAGAGCCTGGATGAGAGCTTTAGCTGCATGAATGGATCAGAAAGGCTGTACCATAGGAAACATTATGCAGAAAGAATCTGTGAGTTGTAGACCTAACATGGGTCTGAGGACCTAGAGAGGGGCCCAGGACAAAGCTGACACCCAGGCTACGAGCCTGAGTAACAGGCAGGATGGGCGTAGTGATTAAGGAGGTAGTGGGAGGGCAGGGAGCACACTGCAGAGACCAGCACGGCCAGAGCGTACAGGGCCTGTCTGAGATGGCAATGTTACCAGCGAGTGCTGCTACTGACAGAACCAGCGTGAGGCGTTCAGAGCATTCTTGCAAGGCAACTCGTTTCCACAAGAAAGCAGAAGGCGCCAAAGCCACGTTTTGGGGTCCCGGTGTGAACTTTGCCTTCTCCGAAAGCCTCCTCTCCTCACTAGCAAGGATTGAAACCAACCCAGGACCCCCCCAGGACAAAGATGGCAGCACACAAAAGACTAAGCACGACCTGCAGACTCCAGGAATGGCAGAGCCGAGTTATAAGAGAAAATAGAAACACGAGGGCTGTGTTAAATATCTAAGAAAGTTCCTATTTACTTCAATGGGAGCGGGAGCAGGCCCTAAGGAGGTCAAGTCCCATGAGGAGAAAGTAAGGGGAGGACAAGGAGAGGCAAGGTGGTCCGGAGAGTAAGCTGAGAGCTAGTCCAGGACAGGGTTTTAGAATGGTTAGATCTGGGCCAGAGGCAGGTAAGCAGGGACAGCGTGAGAACTACATAACATCAAGAGTTTGTACAGCGTTCTGCTGACACATGACAGTCTTGCCTTCACTAGACAAGAAGGTGCATTCTTCTCTTGCGTTAGCCAATACATGGCAAAGTCCCAGTGAAGACAAGACAGCTGGAGTTTTAACATGTAAGGTGGCCACAGTAAACCCTAGGTGCTCCCATAGCCGTAACCTCAACCTGCTAAAATGTGAAACTACAAATGGCCTTGTCTTCACTAGAATTGTACACCTTGCTAGTTACCATGTGTTCACTGACACAGTAAGAATACACCATTTCCCTAGTAAAGATCCACCCCAGCAGTGTTAAAGATTAAAATTCAGCAGAGACCAGCCCCAATGCAAAGCAGAACTGAAAGAAGGAAAAAGCCAGTTTGGGGCTTATAAACTACTGTTTCAGGCTCTCTGCAGACTCAGGAAGATGTCACTACATCAGTTTCATTTGATTCATGTTTTTTTCATAACAGCTGAAGACTTTTTTTTTTTTTTTTTTAAACTAAAGCTGAGACTGGAAAACAACTGAGATGTCAGTCTACCTGCTCCCTCCCAATCCTCCGGGGCTGGCAGTTAGTACCAGACTCAGAGGGGGACCCCACTCCGCCTAGTGCACCCCATTCTGATGCTGTTTTGCTCTCCAGTGACAAGAGTAATGAAGAAGAGCTATCTTACAAGGAGAGACTAAAAACGCTTGACTTGTTTAGCCAAGCAAAATGAAGGCTGCGAGGGGATCTGATTGCTCTCTATAAATACATCAAGGGGTAGACACAAGGGAGGGAGAAGAGCTATTGAAGCTGAAGGACAGTGCTGGCGCAAGAGTAAATTTAGGATGAAAATCTGGAGATGGTTTCTTACCATCAGAGAAGGGAGGTTCTGAAACCGCTTCCCAATAGGAGGGGTCGGGGCAAACAACCCAACTCCTTTTAAGATGGAGCTTGATAAATTTATGAACAGCACAATCTGACAGGGTGGCCTGTGACAGCAGAGGACTGGACTCAATGACCCAAGAGGTCCTTGCCAGATCTACATTTTTATAAAAAGAACAGGAGTACTTGTGGCACCTTAGAGACTAACAAATTTATTTATTAGAACATACATTCTTATGTTACTTGTCTCAGATCTCGTGGAAAGATTTCCAGCTCAACACCTTATGGCTAGTCTGGGGAAAAGCATGCTGACGAGTCCAGGCAGTGCTGGCTTGAGGCCTGATGCGAGCAGCAGCGTTTAGTTAAGGGTTACAACCTCAGCCACCAGTGAGGAGACAAATCAGAATGATTTAACTATGATCCATCCTCCTAGCAGTAGCAGATGCTACTTATGCATCAGTTCACAAGACCCTGCCTTAATAGAGTGAGCTGATGATGGGGCACTTCAGTCAACAGCAGGATTTCTGCAATTTCCTTTCTGGATGCGCCGGAACATACTGTAGGCGCTAGAGGGAGCCTCAGAGAGAGGCTATCCCTGTGGAACACATTCTAACCACACGAATGTACAGGACTGGTTTGCTTTTCTAGTTACTGAGATGCATTTAAGGGGAATCAAGGATGCCACAGATTGCTTTCCCCATAGGTGCCGACTCCATGAGTGCTCTGGGGCTGGAGCACCACGGAAAAAAAACAGTGGGTGCTCAGCACTCACCAGCGGCCCTGCTGATCAGCTCCTCCCCCCTTCCCTCCAGTGCCTCCTGCGTGCCGCGGATCAGCTGTTCAGTGGCGTGCAGGAGGCACTGGGGTGGGGGGAAGAGCAGGTATGGGGCGTGCTCGGGGAAGGGGCAGAAAGAGGCGGGGCAGGAGTGGGGCCTTGAGGGAAGGGGTGAAGTGGGAGTGGGGCCTGGGGCAGAGGGTTGAGCACCCTGGGGAAATTAGAAAGCCGGTGCCTATGCCATTGCCTCACTGCCTACAGCACATTGGCCCGAGCCTTTAGTCCTGCTGGAGACAGAGGCAATACTTTTAGCCAGCGCACCCACATCAGCTCCTCCCCATAGAAGATAAAAATACCATTTTATGTGCATTTATTCTTGCTCGCCCCCAAGCAGAAGCAGCATTTAAAAGGGGTTTTTAAAGATGGGATTCCAACTTCCTTGGCTCAGTGCCTTCAGACACACAGACGTTCCTGTAAGTAAATCTTCCCATGTATCCATATTTTCTCATTTCAAATATTTACAAAATTAGCTAGAGCTACAATGAAGCAATGTAGGACACTTTATTCTCCACTCAATCTAATCAGTCACAATCAGGAAACATTTGACATAACTGGATTTGCGCCCTGGCCTGGAGTTCCCTACTTTAATATCTGAACTCCTGTGTATGCCCAATAAAAGCCATTACCTCTACCACCTTTTCCATTTCCAGGGTCTGATACAGCTACACGCTTTCTCCTTCAGCTAGCTAATGCATTTACAACCTGTCCTCTTGAAGTATAAATCACTTTGCACAGATATTCATCAGAAAGAATGGGGCCAAGCAAACAATGGGCTTTGCGCAAAAAAAAAAAAAAAAAAATCAATATTCTAAAACCAGCATCAGGCAAGTGAGGCGGCAGCATAAGTAGGATCCTGGTCCCTGAGTCTTACTGCAGGGCTGGTATTTCTACAATAATTATATAACCTGATACTAAACATGCAATAAATTAATCAATTTAAGCCATGGACAAAGGACTGCTATAAAAGGGCATCCATATCCCATCACTGCTACACATGTGAAACTGCTCAGAAATCATTTCCACACGTTAGTAGTAAAATACGTACGGCTGGAGCATACAGAGCCCCAGCCCTGCTGTGCCAGGCCCTCTACAAACATAACAGGTCCTGCCGAGATCACTCTTCTGAAGGGCGTACTACTTAGATTGTAGAGTTAATGTAGATCACACTGACAGAAGAGAGAGTTAAGATGATATAATGAAAGCTACAGGAAATGGCGGTGATAAGCCAATAGTCATAGCTTATTTACTTCCATTAACGCAACACATTTATATTGACAAACAGAAGCCTCCAAATAAATTCTATCCCAATCATAGGAGTACATCTTCACTAGGAAAAAGTAGGATTCTGTTTGTGTTACTTCATACATAATAACTTCCTAGGGAAGCCAAGGCAGATTGTACCTTTCACATGTCTTAGAAGCTTAAGATACAGACTATGGGAGAACCCAGGACTTCCTTGATTTCCTAATAACTCAAGTTAAATCTATAACTGCCTTGTCTCTATTAGCATTTTGCTCCTTTTCGTTACCCCATTAGCTAGCAAAGACAGAACACACTCCTTTTCCTAGCAAAGTCAGAACACACTCCTTTTCCTAGCAAAGACAAGGGCTAAAAGACCAGCAGCAACGGATGTGCATTTATTTCAGCCTCTGAGGAACCTGTAGGTCAGTGGTCTCAACCAGGGGTACATGTACCCCTGGGGGTACACAGAGGTCTCCCAGGGAGTACATCAACTCATCTAGATATTTGCCTAGTTTTACAACAGGTTACATAAAAAGCACTAGCGAAGTCAGTACAAACTAAAATTTCATACGATGAGTTTTTTATATTGCTCTATGTACTACACACTGAAATGTGAATATAAATATTGTACTTCAACTGCTTTATTTTATAATTATGTTAAAAATAAGAAAGTCAGCAAGTTTTCAGTAATAGTGTGCTGTGACACTTTTGTATTTTTATGCCTGATTTTGTAGGCAAGTAGTTTTTAAGTGAGGTGAAACTTGGGGATATGCAAGACAAATCAAACTTCTGAAAGGGGTACAGTAGTCTGGAAAGGTTGAGAGCCACTACCATAGATGATACAAGGCTACAGATCATTCCTCCCTGTTATTCACCCAAACCAAGAGAAAAAAATCACTGCTAAACACAAGTGGAGCAAGAAACACAGCCATGAGTATTATAAATAGTATAAACTGTAGCCACCACTGTAACAAGACTTGAATAAATTCAGTAGGATGAGGACAGGTTGGAGGGCAGGGTGGTTTGGTAACCACTACAGTACACTCCCCTCAGAACCAGGAACAGAAGCCAGAACTCCAGAATCTCAAGGTTTTTCAGCTGTTGCCACACAGCTGTGAAACCCACTGCCCAGAATCCGTGCCCCATCTCCCTCTATTGGCTGGCCCGCATAGAGGATAACAACCTGCTACTGGTTTCAGTTACTCCAGTCGTTCAAATGACAGAAAGGTGTTGTGGATCTAATGGTTCTAACATTGTTGATTAGCTAGGTGGCTGAATTAGGATTTTTTTTTCCAGTTCCTTAAAAAAGGCTAGGAACTTGTATTTTAAAAGCTACATTAAAAGAATATTAAGGTTGCAAAGTGAAGCATTCAAAAGTAAAATATCAGATTTGTTTACCTGCCCAACCTTAATTTGCCCCCTTATGCTCCCTCCCTGACTGTGTCAGGGGTCCTGTGAAATAACAGTGTGTGATCATTTAAAGATTGTATCACAATGCACAGGTACACAGGGGCCAAATTAGGCCTCTTACTTGTGAGTGCTTCATTTTCAACTTAAATCACGTTCTTTTAATATCATTCCAAAACGTAATGTCCTTTTTCAAAAGGAAAAGGTAAAAAATCGATTCGGCGATGTACAAAATGCAGCTGTCCATGCGCAGCTCACCGGGATGCCATCTGATCAGCAATGGGAGGGGAGGCAGGACCCCAGGCAGCCCCACTAGCTAGCGCCACACCACAGAGCGCGCCCGGCCGGAGTCGGGGGGACCCAGCTCAGAGCAGCGCTCGCTGCACATTAGTGAGACCGACGACAGCCGCTGGCCCCCGGACAGAGCCGTGCCCCGGCCCCGGCCCATGCCCGCAGCCTTCCCGAGCCACCGGCACGTTCAGGAGAAACCCGCAGGCTGGGGGCTCTGCATTGCTGGGTGACATCATCCAGCGAGTGCCCAGGGCTGATGGGCGAGGCTGGGGACCGGCCGGCGGAGGTCGGCTGGCGGGCGGGCCCGGGGCCCGGCTCCGGTGTACAGCGGCCGCTACTCAGTCCCTGCCCGCCAGGTGCGCCCCTGCAACCCGGCTCAGCCCCGCGCAGGAGGCAGCCACGCCCGGGCGGCCAGCGCTACTCGGGTCGGGCAGCAGCACCCGGCGCGCCGGGACCCGGGGAGATGGGGACCTCCCCGCTCCGGCCAAGGGGAGATGGGGACCCCCCGCTCCAGCCCGGGAGATGGGGACCCCCCCGCTCCGGCCAAAGGGAGATGGGGACCCCCCCGCCGGGGCCCGGGGAGATGGGGACCCCCCCGCGCCAGCCAAGGGGGAATGGGACCCCCCCGCTCCAGCCAGGGGGAGATGGGGACCCCCCCGCTCCGGCCAAAGGGAGATGGGGACCCCCCCGCGCCAGCCAAGGGGGAAGGGGACCCCCCCCGCTCCAGCCAAGGGGGAATGGGACCCCCCCGCTCCGGCCAAGGGGAGATGGGGACCCCCCCGCCCTTACCCGGGAAGGGTCTCGCTGTCCGGGGCACGGCGGAGCGCGCGGCAGCCCCCAGCCCCGCGGGCACCAGCAGCAGCAGGAGCCGCAGCCCCAGCCCGGGCCCCATTCTCGGCCGCGCGGGTCCCGCTCGCTTCCGGCGGCCGCTGCAGCCTCCCGCCGCCGCTCCCTGCAGCCCCGAGCCCCGCCCCGCCCCCAGGTGACAC
This sequence comes from Chrysemys picta bellii, assembly GCF_011386835.1. Taxonomy (NCBI): domain Eukaryota; kingdom Metazoa; phylum Chordata; order Testudines; family Emydidae; genus Chrysemys; species Chrysemys picta. The sequence goes on along the minus strand of NC_088795.1, from coordinate 142,076,999 downwards.
CGTGACGTCACCGCGCGTAACGCTCCGGCGAGCAGGTAACTCCGGGGGCGGGGCACAGCTCCCTCCCGGGTATGATCACGTGGGGCAGCAGCCGGGCCCTGGGGCGACCCGACCTGTGACCCGACCCCAGCCCTGACAGCCTGTTACGCCCAGCGCTCCACCCCCCATCCCGCCCCCTCAGCCTTCTGCACCCCATTTCCCTCTTCTCCCCAAACACCCCTCCCCCACAGCCTTCTGCACCCCATCTCCCTCTTCTCCCTACACACATCGCCTCTCCTCCCCCACAGCATTCTGCACCCCTTCTTCCTGTGCTTCCCACACACCCCCACAGCCTTCTGCACCCCATTTCTCTCTTCTCCCCAAACACCCCTCCCCCACAGCCTTCTGCACCCCATCTCCCTCTTCTCCTCACACACATCGCCTCTCCTCCCCCACAGCCTTCTGCACCCCTTCTTCCTGTGCTACCCACACACCCCCTCCCCCACAGCCTTCTGCACCCCATTTCTCTCTTCTCCCCAAACACCCCTCCCCCACAGCCTTCTGCACCCTGTCTCCCTCTTCTCCTCACACACATCGCCTCTCCTCCCCCACAGCATTCTGCACCCCTTCTTCCTGTGCTTCCCACACACCCCCTCCCCCACAGCCTTCTGCACCCCATTTCTCTCTTCTCCCCAAACACCCCTCCCCCACAGCCTTCTGCACCCCATCTCCCTCTTCTCCTCACACACATCGCCTCTCCTCCCCCACAGCCTTCTGCACCCCTTCTTCCTGTGCTTCCCACACACCCCCTCCCCCACAGCCTTCTGCACCCCATTTCTCTCTTCTCCCCAAACACCCCTCCCCCACAGCCTTTTGCACCCTGTCTCCTGCTGCTCCCCCCAAATCCCCTCTCCCCACACACCCTCCCCCATAGGGTGACCAGACAACAAGTGTGAAAAATCAGGACAGGGGATGGGGGGTAATAGGAGCCTATATAAGAAAAAGACCCCTATAAAATCGGGACATCTGGTCACCCTACTCCCCCACAGCCTTTTGTACCCAATGTCCCTGTGCTCCCCACACATCCCCTACCCCCCCTCCACATGTGCTACCCTAGCCCAGGAGCGTCTCAAACCCTCCCCACACACACACACACACACTTCTTTCTCCACCCACCCCACCTCTTACTTGAGAGGAGGAATGAGCTCCGAGTTTGGACACTAGCCTGGGCCTTGGGAAATCTGAGCTGAATTTCTTGCTCCACCAACAGGAAGTCTCGGGGAGCTTGGGCATTGTTGTTTTAGCCCTGTCAGGCACAGGATAGCAGGGAGATCATAGAATCATAGAATATCAGGGTTGGAGGGGACCTCAGGCGGTCATCTAGTCCAACCCCCTACTCAAAGCAGGACCAATTCCCAACTAAATCATCCCAGCCAGGGCTTTGTCAAGCCTAACCTTAAAAACCTCAAAGGAAGGAGATTCCACCACCTCCCTAGGTAACCCATTCCAGTGCTTCACCACCCTCCTAGTGAAAAAGTTTTTCCTAATATCTAACCTAAACCTCCCCCACTGCAACTTGAGACCATTACTCCTTGTTCTGTCATCAGGTACCACTGAGAACAGTCTAGATCCATCCTCTTTGGAACCCCCTTTCAGGTAGTTGAAAGCAGCTATCAAATCCCCCTCATTCTTCTCTTCTGCAGACTAAACAATCCCAGTTCCCTCAGCCTCTCCTCATAAGTCATGTGCTCCAGCCCCCTAATCATTTTTGTTGCCCTCCGCTGGACTCTTTCCAATTTTTCCACATCCTTCTTGTAGTGTGGGACCAAAACTGGACACAGTACTCCAGATGAGGCCTCACCAATGTCGAATAGAGGGGAATGATCACGTCCTTCGATCTGCTGGCAATGCCCCTACTTATACAGCCCAAAATGCCGTTAGCCTTCTTGGCAACAAGGGCACACTGTTGACTCATATCCAGCTTCTCGTCCACTGTAACCCCTAGGTCCTTTTCTGCAGAACTGCTTCCTAGCCATTTGGTCCCTAGTCTGTAACAGTGCATGGGATTCTTCCGTCCTAAGTGCAGGACTCTGCACTTGTCCTTGTTGAACCTCATCAGAATTTTTTTTGGCCCAATCCTCTAATTTGTCTAGGTCCCTCTGTATCCTATCCCTACCCTCCAGTGTATCTACCATTCCTCCCAGTTTAGAGTCATCTGCAAACTTGCTGAGAGTGCAGTCCATGCCATCCTCCAGATCATTAATGAAGATATTGAACAAAACCGGCCCCAGGACCAACCCTTGGGGCAATCCACTTGAAACCGGCTGCCAACTAGACATGGAGCCATTGATCACTACCCATTGAGCCCGACGATCTAGCCAGCTTTCTATCCACCTTATAGTCCATTCATCCAGCCCATACCTCTTTAACTTGCTGGCAAGAATACTGTGGGAGACCGTATCAAAAGCTTTGCTAAAGTCAAGGAATAACACATCCACTGCTTTCCCCTCATCCACAGAGCCAGTTATCTCATCATAGAAGGCAATTAGGTTAGTCAGGCACAACTTCCCCTTGGTGAATCCATGCTGACTGTTCCTGATCACTTTCCTCTCCTCTAAGTGCTTCATAATTGATTCCTTGAGGACCTGCTCCATGATTTTTCCAGGGACTGAGGTGAGGCTGACTGGCCTGTAATTCCCCGGATCCTCCTCCTTCCCTTTCTTAAAGATGGGCACTACATTAGCTTTTTTCCAGTCATCCGGGACCTCCCCCGATCGCCATGAGTTTTCAAAGATAATGGCCAATGGCTCTGCAATCACATCCGCCAACTCTTTTAGCACCCTCGGATGCAGCACATCCAGCCCCATGGACTTGTGCTCGTCCAGTTTTTCTAAATAGTCCCGAACCACTTCTTTCTCCACAGAGGGCTGGTCACCTTTTCCCCATACTGTGCTGCCCAGTGCAGCAGTCTGGGAGCTGACCTTGTTCGTGAAGACAGAGGCAAAAAAATCATTGAGTACATTAGCTTTTTCCATATCCTCTGTTACTAGGTTGCCTCCCTCATTCAGTAAGGGGCCCACACTTTCCTTGACTTCCTTCTTGTTGCTAACATACCTGAAGAAACCCTTCTTGTTACTCTTAACGTCACTTGCTAGCTGCAACTCCAAGTGTGATTTGGCCTTCCTGATTTCACTCCTGCATGCCTGAGCAATATTTTTATACTCCTCCGTGGTCATTTGTCCAATCTTCCACTTATTGTAAGCTTCTTTTTTTGCATTTAAGGTCAGCAAGGATTTCACTGTTAAGCCAAGCTGGTTGCCTGCCATATTTACTGTTCTTTCTACACATTGAGATTTTTTTTTCCAGCAACCTCAATAAGGATTCTTTAAAATACAGCCAGCTGTCCTGGACTCCTTTCCCCCTCATAAAAAGCAACAGAGGGTCCTGTGGCACCCTTGAGACTAACAGAAGTATTGGGAGCATAAGCTTTCGTGGGTAAGAACCTCACTTCTTGCATCTGAAGAAGTGAGGTTCTTACCCACGAAAGCTTATGCTCCCAATACTTCTGTTAGTCTCAAAGGTGCCACAGGACCCTCTGTTGCTTTTTACAGATTCAGACTAACACGGCTACCCCTCTGATACTTTTCCCCCTCATGTTATTCTCCCCGGGGATCCTGCCCATCAGTTTCCTGAGGGAGTCAAAGTCTGCTTTTCTGAAGTCCAGGGTCCGTATTCTGCTGCTCTCCTTTCTTCCTTGTGTCAGGATCCTGAACTTGACCATCTCATGGTCACTGTCTCCCAGGTTCCCATCCACTTTTGCTTCCCCTACTAATTCTTCCCAGTTTGTGAGCAGCAGGTCTAGAAGAGCTGTGCCCCTAGTTGGTTCCTCCAGCACTTGCACCAGGAAATTGTCCCCTACACTTTCCAAAAACTTCCTGGATTGTCTGTGCACCGCTGTATTGCTCTCCCAGCAGATATCAGGGTGATTAAAGTCTCCCATGAGAACCAGAGCCTGCGATCTAGTAACTTCTGCTAGTTGCCGGAAGAAAGCCTCGTCCACCTCATCCCCCCGTCTGGTGGTCTATAGCAGACTCCCACCACGACATCACCCTTGATGCTCACACTTCTAAACTTAATCCAGAGACTCTCAGGTTTTTCTGCAGTTTCATACCGGGGCTCTGAGCAGTCATACTCCTCTCTTACATACAATGCAACTCCCCAACCTTTTCTGCCCTGCCTGTCCTTCCTGAACAGTTTATATCCATCCATGACAGTACTCCAGTCATGTGAGTTATCCCACCAAGTCTCTATTATTTCAATGACATAGTTCCTTGACTGTGCCAGGACTTCCAGTTCTCCCTGCTTGATTCCCAGGCTTCTTGCATTTGTGTATAGGCACTTAAGATAAGGTGGGTAAGGTAATATCTTTTATTGACTAACTTCTGTTGGTGAGAGAGACAAGCTTTTGAGCCACACCGAGCTCTGCTGCAGGTCTGGGAAACACTAAGGCCATGTCTACAGCTACAGCGCTGCACCGATACAGCTGCACTGCTAGAGCACAGGTGGTGAAGACACGCTATTCTGACAGGAGAGAGCTTTCCTGCTCAGATTGCTAGTGTGCACAGCGCTCTTATGTTGGTGTAACTTATTTCGCTCGGTGGGGTGGAATATACACACCCCTGAGCAACATACGTTTTACCGACATAGGTGGTAGCGTAGACATGGCCTCGGAGTGTCACAGTAAATGTAAAGTAGAACAGATGACACTAAACAGTGAACTCACAGTCCAAGACACCATTCAAGGTGAAGTAGCCCATTCCCCCCTGTGAGTAGAGGGTGTTAAAGGAGGGTTGGCCAGGGAAGGCAGCTGCGGGGGGAGGTATTAGCAGGTTATTACAAAAACAAGGAGTCCGGTGGCACCTTAAAGACTAACAGATTTATTTGGGCATAAGCTTTTGTGGGTAAAAAACCACTTCTTCAGGTTATTACAACAATTTGTAACCCACGAACAATTCCCCCCTCAGCTGCCTTCCCCCTCTTCCTTTCCCCCCTATGATTAGAGGGGTGTTAACAGGCCACTTCACCTTGAAGGGGTCTCCCACAGCTCCCAGGAAAGTCCTCTAACTATTGGGCTATGGGATATTCTGATATGGAGCTTCCTCAGTATCTCCCGTTGAAGCTGTTCCAAGGTGGATAAGTACTTAGAGCAGTGGTGGGCAACTTGCGGCCCATCAGGGTAATCCGCTGGTGAGCGCAAAACAGTGTTTATGTTGACCGTACGCAGGCATGGCCGCCCGCAGCTCCTAGTGCCTGCCGTTCACCGTTCTCGGCCAATGGGAGCTGTGGGAAGCGGTGGGCCACAGGGAGGTAAACACTGTCTCATGGCCTGCCAGCGGATTACCCTGACGGGCCGCAGGTTGCCCACCACCGACTTAGTCACTGAGACACCAAGAGAGCGCAAGAATGACTCTCTAGCATGGGGGTTCAGGCGGGACCCACCTGAGAGATGGGAGACCCAGGGGACAGTGCCCCTGCTCCAATGACTCTTTAATAGTTATCCACAGTGGAACAGCTTCAACAGGAGAGACTGAGGATGACCCACGTGGGAATACCCCAGAGCTCAATGGTTGAAGCACATTTCAGAGGGGTGTGGGAGACCCCCCTGTTCAAATCCTTTCTTCCCTCAGGCTCCAGGGGAACTGAATGTAGGTCTTCCACATCCCAGCTGAGTCCTCTAGCCACTGGGCTAAAAGTTATAAGGTGGGCAGCTCCTCCACATTTTGAGTGGGATCTGATCCAGAGAACGACCTCTGAGCATGCCTACCCAATAAGATAGGCAGAGACGTGCCTGTCTCTCCGCTGGTCATAGATCACTGTGGGGCTTAGGCAGGAAATAGGTGTCCAGATTTCTAGAGCAAGGCAGAGGCAGAAACATAGGCACTAAGGGAACTTTTACACTGGAAATGTAGGTGCCATGTTTAGGCAGCTTCAGGATTAGGTGGCAGCCGACCAAGAGATTGCAGTATTACTTAAACATAGGATACAGGCACCTAAATATCTTTGTGGACCCAAGCAAGCCTATGTCTTTCTGGGCCTCAGTTCCCCATCTGTAGTTACCTCTACACTGTGATTAAGTCACCCCTTAACCTTCTCTTTGCTGAGCTAAATAAACTCAGCTCCTTGAGTTCCTCACTATAAAGAATGGTTAGTTACTGTCACATGCGGGGTGGCCCTTTAAGACAAGTTAGGCTCAGCTTAGCCCCCAGCTGATGGTGACATGATAAAAAACAGTTACTAACCTTGTCTATAAAACTGTTGTTCTTCAAGATATGTTGTACATGTCCATTCCACTTCAGGTGTGCGTGTGCCCAGTGCACCAGAGTCAGAGATTTTTCCTTAAGCAGTACCCATGCATCCTCAGCAGTCTCTCAGTACTGCACGATTGTATAAAGAGCAGAGCCACCCCATCGACTCCTTAGTTCCTTCTTGCCAGACAGACTCTGATATAAAGGGAAGGAGCATAGGTCTGGAATGGACATGTGCAAAACAGCTTGCAGGCCAGTTACAGAACAGGATAGTGACCACTTTTCTTTTTGAGCGATTGCATATGTCCATTCCACTTCAGGTGACTCACAAGCAGTTCAGTCCGGAGGTGGGTTTGGGAGTCTACCTGAACATTGTAAAACCACACTTCCAAACTTGGCCTCGCCTCTGGAATGCTGAGAGAGGATGTTGTAAAGATATGCATCAATGTCCAAGTTGCAGATCTACAAATGTCTGCTATAGGTACTTGGGCCAAACAAGCTGCAGAAACTGCTTGAAATCTCATAGCATATGCTATCAGCTTGCTCAGAAGTGGCACTGTAACGATGCTGCCTCTGGCGGGACGCAACTGAGAGTATCAATTCAGGACAAATTGCTTAGAGCAGGGCAGTTACAGCCCAAGGTTGGGGTTTCTCCACTTCTAAGGCACACCAAACCAGCCAGACAGAGAGGACTTTGGTTTTACCCCACTGGCTAACCACAAGTCACACAAGCAATTCCCTTAGACACTCCAGTTTCCCAGTATCACCACCAGTGCCACCCATTATGGGGACAAATGGTTATGAAAACCAATACCCTAGTAAAAGAAAAAAGGTTCTCTTGATCCCATAGGACCAAGCCCCAGATCCAGGTCAATATACAAATCAGATCTTACCCACAAATCACGCTGTTGCCAATCCTTTAGAATCTAAAATCTAAAGGTTTCTTCATAAAAGAAAGAAATATAGATGAGAACTAAAATTGGTTAAATGGAATCAATTACATACAGTAATGGCAAAGTTCTTGGTTCAGGCTTGTAGCAGTGATGGAATAAACTGCAGGTTCAAATCAAGTCTCTGGAACATCCCCAGCTGGGATGGGTCATTCAGTCCTTTGTTCAGAGCTTCAGTTTGTAACAAGGTTCCTCCAGAGGTCAGAAGCAGGATTGAAGACAAGATGGAGGAGATGCAGCAGCCTTTTATAGTTTCTTGCCATGTGGCCTCTGCTTTTGTTTGTTTCAAAGACAAACTCTCCAGCACATGGCATGGAAAAACCTTAGAGTTCTGTCCATAGGCATGTCCATGCATGCCTTGCTGAGTCACAAGGTGTATCTGCCTTCTCTCAGTGGGTCAGTTGTGTAGCTGATGGTCCTTAATGGGCTATCAAGCAGGCTAGGCAGTGCTGACACCAAATTGTCTGAGGTGTCACCCAGAAGCATAGCACAAGTTTGAAATACAGACAGTATAGAGCCAGAACTTATAACTTTACATACAAAAATGATACAAGCATACAGACAGCATAATCATAAGCAGCCAACCATAACCTTGTCTTAGACACCTTATTTGACCCCCTTTATACAAGGTTTGGGCCACTACAGGACCTTGGTTGTAAAAAATAATCTATACTGTCCCAGTTCATATTAATAACGTCACAGGCACCTTTGCAATGTCATCTCTCGTCGCATAGATGTTTGCAGGACAAAATCCAGGAGGAAGTTCTTTGTGTCAAGGATGGGAGGCCTTTCATTCTGCCCACAACTGAAATTAACAACTGGGATGACACTCGAAAAGATCAAGTAAAAGAGAAAACCTTTAGATTCCATGCCATGGATGTTCATTCTACAGCCTTATGAGAATGGGATTTAGGAAATAATGTCAATAAATATATGGCTTGATGGAGGTGGAATTCCAAAACTACTTTAGTCAGGAATTGTGCATGGGACCCTAAGTATACCTTATCTTTATAAAAACCATCTAAGGAGGGTCAGCTATCAATGCTCGTAATTCAACCACTCTTCTTGCGGATGTAGTAACTACCAAAAATACTACTTTCATAGATAGATGCAACAAGGAACAGGTAGCCATTAGTTCAGAGGGCAGACTCATCAGGTCCCTCTTCTCTCAACACTAAACATACCCAGTTTTTTTATCCTTTCCTCATAGATCAGGTATTTTAAACCATTTATCATTTTTGTTGCTCTCCTCTGTACTTTCCAAATTTGTCCACATCTTTCCTAATGTGTGGCACCCAGAATTGGGCACAGTACTGCAGCTGAGGTCTCACCAGGGCCAAGTAAAGCGGGTCAGTTACCCCCCTCTTCCCATATCTTATATTCATCATGGCTGTTAATATACCCTAGAGTGATATTTTTTTGCAATTGCATCATATAATCTTGCATGTGGAGTGCCACCATGTGTCCCAGCAAGCTGAGGCAGACTCTCAGAGTCCTTGGCTGAGAATGAATACCTGATGTTACATTTTAAAAAGCCTTCCGTGAGGAAGATCCACTCTATGCAACACGGAGTCCAATGTTGCCCCTAGAAACTCTTGATTGAGGCTAGAGCAGACATTTTGTGATTGATCCTCAGGCCTAGCTGGGAGAATAGACAGCAAAGTGCTTGAACATCCTTTGTGATCTGTGATGGTGAATGGCCCCGAATCAACTAGCTTTGGGGATTGGGGTATATATGAATGCCTTAGCTCTTATCTTATGTTCAGCAGCAGCTGAGCAGGGTTTTGTGAATATCATTGGTGCTGATTCTGGGATTTAGGTGCCTAAGTCCCTTTGTGAATCTAGCCCTTAGTGCCAGAAGAAACCCTCGCTCCTGGGATAACGGGCACTAACTAAAACTGCCATTAGAAGAACATATAACTGTTTCAAGGAGGGGGCCTCAGATTCCCCCCCGATCCCTAAGTGGCCCCCTCAAGGATTGAGCTCATAACCCTGGGTTTAGTAGGCCAATGCTCAAACCACTGAGCTATCTCTCATTGGTGGTGTGACCTTCAATTATACCCCTGGGCTTGAAAAGATGCCACACATACACCTAAAGGTTGCCATTCCTGGAGTGGACCACAATGGGTGTGGGGATTATTAAAGATGCAGTTACCCTGAAACTGTGACCTAGGTCCTTTCCAGCCCTGTGAGTGTACCACTTTCCCCTGAAACAAGAGGCATTTAGTGTGCCCATTATTTAAAGTCATATCTGCCTTACAGGCAGAGCAGGTTTTAAAATGGAGACTGAGACCTGGTCTACACTATGGGCTTAGGTCGAATTTAGCCTCGTTAGGTCAATTTAAAAATGAATGTGTCCATACTGAATGGGCAATAAGCAGGAAGAACTGGAAGTGCTAATAAATAAATACAACTATGACATTGTTGGCATCCCTGAAACTTGGTGGGATAATACACATGATTGGAATGTTGGTGTGGATGGGTACAGCTTGCTCAGGAAGGATAGACAGTGGAAAAAGGGAGGAGGTGTTGCCTTATATATTAAAAATGTACACACTTGGACTGAGGTAGAGATGGACATAGGAGACGGAAGTGTTGAGAGTCTCTGGGTTAGGCTAAAAGGGGTAAAAAACAAGGGAGATGTCATGCTAGGAGTCTACTACAGGCCACCTAACCAGGTGGAAGAGGTGGATGAGGCTTTTTTTAAGCAACTAACAAAATCATCCAAAGCCCAAGATTTGGTGGTGATGGGGGACTTCAACTATCCGGATATATGTTGGGAAAATAACACAGCGGGGCACAGACTATCCAACAAATTCCTGGACTGCATTGGAGGCAACTTTTTATTTCAGAAGGTTGAAAAAGCTACTAGGGGGGAAGCTGTTCTAGACTTGATTTTAACAAATAGGGAGGAACTCGTTGAGAATTTGAAAGTAGAAGGCAGCCTGGGTGAAAGTGATCATGAAATCATAGAGTTTGCAATTCTAAGGAAGGGTAGAAGGGAGAACAGCAAAATAGAGACAATGGATTTCAGGAAGGCAGATTTTGGTAAGCTCAGAGAGCTGATAGGTAAGGTCCCAGGGGAATCAAGACTGAGGGGAAAAACAACTGAGGAGAGTTGCAAAAAGAAGAACAGGAGGACTTGTGGCACCTTAGAGACTAACAAATTTATTAGAGCATAAGCTTTCGTGGACTACAGCCCACTTCTTCGGATGCATCCGAAGAAGTGGGCTGTAGTCCACGAAAGCTTATGCTCTAATAAATTTGTTAGTCTCTAAGGTGCCACAAGTCCTCCTGTTCTTCTTTTTGCGGATACAGACTAACACGGCTGCTACTCTGAGGAGAGTTGGCAGTTTTTCAAAGGGACACTATTAAGAGCCCAAAAGCAAGCTATTCCGCTGGTTAGGAAAGATAGAAAATGTGGCAAAAGACCACCTTGGCTTAACCATGAGATCTTGCATGATCTAAAAAATAAAAAGGAGTCATATAAAAAATGGAAACTGGGACAGATTACAAAGGATGAATATAGGCAAACAACACAGGAATGTAGGGGCAAGATTAGAAAGGCAAAGGCACAAAATGAGCTCAAACTAGCTACGGGAATAAAGGGAAACAAGAAGACTTTTTATCAATACATTAGAAGCAAGAGGAAGACCAAAGACAGGGTAGGCCCACTGCTTTGAAGAGGGAGAAACAGTAACAGGAAACTTGAAAATGGCAGAGATGCTTTATGACTTCTTTGTTTCGGTCTTCACCGAGAAGTCTGAAGGAATGCCTAACATAGTGAATGCTAATGGGAAGGGGGTAGGTTTAGCAGATAAAATAAAAAAAGAACAAGTTAAAAATCACTTAGAAAAGTTAGATGCCTGCAAGTCACCAGGGCCTGATGAAATGCATCCTAGAATACTCAAGGAGCTAATAGAAGAGGTATCTGAGCGTCTAGCTATTATCTTTGGAAAATCATGGGAGACAGGAGAGATTCCAGAAGACTGGAAAAGGGCAAATATAGTGCCCATCTATAAAAAGGGAAATAAAAACAACCCAGGAAACTACAGACCAGTTAGTTTAACTTCTGTGCCAGGGAAGATAATGGAGCAAGTAATTAAGGAAATCATCTGCAAACACTTGGAAGGTGGTAAGGTGATAGGGAACAGCCAGCATGGATTTGTGAAGAACAAATCATGTCAAACCAATCTGATAGCTTTCTTTGATAGGATAACGAGCCTTGTGGATAAGGGTGAAGCTGTGGATGTGGTATACCTAGACTTTAGTAAGGCATTTGATACGGTCTCGCATGATATTCTTATCAATAAACTAGGCAAATACAATTTAGATGGGCTACTATAAGGTGGGTGCATAACTGGCTGGATAACCGTACTCAGAGAGTTGTTATTAATGGTTCCCAATCCTGCTGGAAAGGCATAACGAGTGGGGTACCGCAGGGGTCTGTTTTTGGGACCGGTGCTGTTCAATATCTTCATCAACGACTTAGATATTGGCATAGAAAGTACACTTATTAAGTTTGCGGATGATACCAAACTGGGAGGGATTGCAACTGCTTTGGAGGACAGGGTCATAATTCAATAAGATCTGGACAAATTGGAGAAATGGTCTGAGGTAAACAGGATGAAGTTTAACAAAGACAAATGCAAAGTGCTCCATTTAGGAAGGAAAAATCAGTTTCACACATACAGAATGGGAAGAGACTGTCTAGGAAGGAGTACAGCAGAAAGGGATCTAGGGGTTATAGTGGACCACAAGCTAAATATGAGTCAACAGTGTGATGCTGTTGCAAAAAAAGCAAACATGATTCTGGGATGTATTAACAGGTGTGTTATGAGCAAGACACGAGAAGTCATTCTTCCGCTCTACTCTGCTCTGGTTAGGCCTCAGCTGGAGTATTGTGTCCAGTTCTGGGCACCGCATTTTAAAAAAGATGTGGAGAAATTGGAAAGGGTCCAGAGAAGAGCAACAAGAATGATTAAAGGTCTTGAGAACATGACCTATGAAGGAAGGCTGAAAGAATTGGGTTTGTTTAGTTTGGAAAAGAGAAGACTGAGAGGGGACATGATAGCAGTTTTCAGGTATTTAAAAGGGTGTCATAAGGAGGAGGGAGAACACTTGTTCACCTTAGCCTCTAAGGGTATGTCTACACTACGAAATTAGTTCAAATTTATAGAAGCCGGTTTTATTGAAATCGGTTGTATACAGCCGATTGTGTATGTCCACACAATAAAATGCTCTAGGTGCTCTAGTCGGCAGACCGCGTCCACAGTACGAGGCTAGCGTCGACTTCCGGAGCATTGCACTATGGGTAGCTATCCCACAGCTATCCCACAGTTCCCGCAGTCTCCGCCGCCCCTTGGAATTCTGGGTTGAGATCCCAATGCCCGGATGATGCAAAACAGTGTCGCGGGCGGTTCTGGGTACATGTCGTCAGGCCCCTCCCTCCCCCGTCACAGCAACGGCAGACAATAGATTCGCGCCTTTTTATCTGGGTTACCTGGGTTACCTGTGAAGACAACATGGAGCCCGCTCAGCACAGCTGAGCTCACCGTCACCATATGTCCTCTTGGTGCCGGCAGACGTGGGACTGCATTGCTACACAGCAGCAGCTGCTAACTGCCTTTTGGCGGTAGACGGTGCAGTAGACTGGTAGCCTTCATCGGCGATCTGGGTGCTGGCAGCCGTGGGGCTTGCCTTTTGGCAGTAAATGGTGTATTATGACTGTTAGCCGGCCTATTACAAGTCGGGTCATCGCACGTTAGCAGAGTCTTCCCTGAGCAGCAGCTTGTGCAATAGGCCTGAAGACCATCGTCATACACCGCCCCGTATTTGCTGCCAAGCACCCAGAAAGATGCCGAGGGCTATCAGTCACGCTGCACCGTCGTCTTAAGATGTAAAAAAATAGATTTTCTCTGTATTCATTTGCTTCCCCCTCCCTCCGTCAAATCAACGGCCTGCTAAGCCCAGGGTTTTCAGTTTAATCTTTGGGGGGGACCAGTCTGTGACAGTTGTTTGTGTCTCTCCCTGATGCACAGCCACCGTTCTTTATTTTAATTCTTTATTTTAATTCTTTATTTTAATTCCCTGTGCCTGTACGCCATGTCGTCACTCGGCCCCCCTCCCTCCTTCCCCTAGGCCGTCAGATACTACGTTTGCGCCACAGCTCGAGCCGAGAAGCGGTTCGCGCCTTTTCTTTGAATTCTGGGTTGAGATCCCAATGCCCGGATGATGCAAAACAGTGTCGCGGGCGGTTCTGGGTACATGTCGTCAGGCCCCTCCCCCCTCGTCACAGCAACGGCAGACAATAGATTCGCGCCTTTTTACCTGGGTTACCTGTGCAGACAACATACCACGGCAAGCATGGAGCCCGCTCAGCTCAGCTGAGCTCACCGTCACCATATGTCCTCTGGGTGCCGGCAGACGTGGGACTGCATTGCTACACAGCAGCAGCTGCTAACTGCCTTTTGGCGGTAGACAGTGTAGCATGAGTGATAGCCGTGGGGCTGGCAGCCGTAGTGCTGCATTGCACCAGCCCCTTCCAGGCGATGGTATTTTATGACTGGTACCCGTCATCGTCATACTGGTATGGCTGTCAATCATGGCCACCTGGGCAGACATGCTACTGTTTTGATGATGACGGTTACCAGTCATAATATACTATTTTCTGCCAATTGCCCAGTATTGTCTGCTAAGCACCCAGAAGAGGCCGAGGGCGATGCTGGGTGCTGGCGGACGTGGGGCTGGCAGACGTGGGGCTGCATTGCTACACAGCAGCAGCCCCTTGCCTTTTGGCAGATGATGGTATTTTATGATTGGTACCCATCGTCGTCGTATTGGTATGGCTGTCACTCATGCTGCAGCGTCGGCTGCCACCTTAACATGTAAAAAATAGATTTGTTCTGTGTTCATTTGCTTCCCCTTCCTCCGTGAAATCAACGGCCTGCTTAGCCCAGGGTTTCCAGTTTAATCTTTGGGGGCACCATTCTGTGTGACAGTTGTTTGTGTTTCTCCCTGTTCCTGTACCTGTACGCCATGTCGTCACTCGGCCCTCCCTCCCTCCCTCACTCCCTCCCGCCCTCCTTCTCCTGGTCCATCAGATACTACTTTCGCGCCTTTTTTCTGACCAGGCGCCATAGCTAGCACTGGGATCATGGAGCCCGCTCAGATCACCGCGGCAATTATGAGCACTATGAACACCACGCGCATTGTCCTGGAGTATATGCAGAGCCAGAACATGCCAAGGCGAAACCCGGACCAGGCGAGGAGGCGATTGCAGCACGGCGATGAGAGTGATGAGGAAATTGACATGGCCATAGACCTCTCACAAGGCACAGGCCCCAGCAATGTGGAAATCATGGTGTTACTGGGGCAGGTTGATACCGTGGAACGCCGATTCTGGGCCCGGGAAACAAGCACAGACTGGTGGGACCGCATCGTGCTGCAGGTATGGGACGATTCCCAGTGGCTGCGAAACTTTCGCATGCGTAAGGGCACTTTCATGGAACTTTGTGACTTGCTTTCCCCTGCCCTGAAACGCCAGGATACCAAGATGAGAGCAGCCCTCACAGTTGAGAAGCGAGTGGCGATAGCCCTGTGGAAGCTTGCAACGCCAGACAGCTACCGGTCAGTCGGGAATCAATTTGGAGTGGGCAAATCTACGGTGGGGGCTGCTGTGATCCAATTTGCCAGGGCAATGAAAGACCTGGTGATAGCAAGGGTAGTGACTCTGGGCAACGTGCAGTCAATAGTGGATGGTTTTGCTGAAATGGGATTCCCAAACTGTGGCGGGGCCATAGACGGAACCCATATCCCTATCTTGTCACCGGAGCACCAAGCCACCGACTACGTAAACCGCAAGGGGTACTTTTCAATGCTGCTGCAAGCCCTGGTGGATCACAAGGGACGTTTCACCAACATCAACGTGGGATGGCCGGGAAAGGTACATGATGCTCGCGTCTTCAGGAACTCTGCTCTGTTTCGAAAGCTGGAGGAAGGGACATTCTTCCCGGACCAGAAAGTGACCATTGGGGATGTTGAAATGCCTATCGTGATCCTTGGGGACCCAGCCTACCCCTTAATGCCATGGCTCATGAAGCCGTACACAGGCAGCCTGGACAGGAGTCAGGACCTGTTCAACTACAGGCTGAGCAAGTGCCGAATGGTGGTGGAATGTGCATTTGGACGTTTAAAAGCGCGCTGGCGCAGCTTACTGACTCGCTCAGACCTCAGCGAAAAGAATATCCCCATTGTTATTGCTGCTTGCTGTGCGCTCCACAATATCTGTGAGAGTAAGGGGGAGACCTTTATGGCGGGGTGGGAGGTTGAGGCAACTCGCCTGGCCGCTGATTACGCGCAGCCAGACACCAGGGCGGTTAGAGGAGCACAGCAGGGCGCGGTGCGCATCAGAGAAGCTTTGAAAACGAGTTTTGTGACTGGCCAGGCTACTGTGTGAAACTTCTGTTTGTTTCTCCTTGATGAACCCTCCAACCCCCCCCCCCCCCGACCCGGTTCACTCTACTTCCCTGTAAACCAACCACCCCACCCCACCCTCCCCTCCCCTCCCGCTTGCAGAGGCAATAAAGTCATTGTTTTTTCACATTCATGCATTCTTTATTAGTTCCTTACAGAGGTAGGGGGATAATTGCCAAGGTAGCTGGGATGGGTGGGGGAGGAGGGATGGAAAAGGACATACTGCATTTTAAAACTTTAACTCTTATTGAAGCCCAGCCTTCTGATGCTTGGGCGATCATCTGGGGTGGAGTGACTGGGTGGACGGAGGCCCCCCCACCGTGTTCTTGGGCGTCTGGGTGAGGAGGCTATGGAACTTGGGGAGGAGGGCTGTTGGTTACACAGGGGCTGTAGCGGCGGTCTCTGCTCCTGCTGCCTTTCCTGCAACTCAACCATACGCTCGAGCATATCACTTTGATGCTCCAGCAGACGGAGCATTGCCTCTTGCCGTCTGTCTGCAAGCTGACGCCACCTATCGTCTTCAGCCCGCCACCTCTCCTCTCGTTCATGTTGGGCTTTTCTCATCTCCGACATTGACTGCCTCCACGCATTCTGCTGTGCTCTATCAGCGTGGGAGGACATCTGCAGCTCCGTGAACATCTCGTCCCTCGTCTTACGTTTTCTCTTTCTAATGTTCACGAGCCTCTGCGAAGGAGAAACATTTGCAGCTGGTGGAGGAGAAGGGAGAATTGGGTTGTCCATTTAAAATGGGGTTTCAATGTAAAAGGAGGGGGCTGCGGTTTCCCGGTTAACATGCGGCACAAACACAAGTAAACCACCCCCCCCACACACACACACACACGATTCTCTGGGATGATCACTTCACCCCTCCCCCCCACCGCGTGGTTAACAGCGGGGAACATTTCTGGTCAGAATAGCAGGAATGGGCGCCTCTGAATGTCCCCCTTAATAAAATCACCCCATTTCAACCAGGAGAGCTTTCTGGAGATGTCCCTGGAGGATTTCCGCTCCATCCCCATACACGTTAACAGACTTGCTTGCTTTTTTTTTTGTAATGTTTACAAATATTTACAAAGTTACACTCACCAGAGGTCTCCTGTGTGCCCTGAGGGTCTTGGGTGAGTTCGGGGGTTACTGGTTCCAGGTCCAGGGTCACAAACATATCCTGGCTGTTGGGGAAACCGGTTTCTCCGCTTCCTTGCTGCTGTGAGCTACCTACAGTACCTCCATCGTCATCTTCCTCGTTCCCCGAACCGTCTTCCCTGTGTGTTTCTCCAGTGAGAGAGTCATAGCACACGGTTGGGGTAGTGGTGGCT